>NC_074667.1:74998503-75298503 GCF_029448725.1 Salvelinus fontinalis
AGTCAGGTCACTCCTAGAACAGTGTACACAGTCATAGCTTTTGTCAACGACAAGGTTCTTTGGTTTTCTGTTACAGATGCATATCTTCATTTGATCCTCCTGTTGTTGCATGAATTTTACAGCAGAGCAAGAACTGCAAACATGAAGTGTATTCAACGTTTAAAAAGCCTTGTCAATTTTGAATCTACAAAACATGTCACATTTCCTGAGGGAATACTTTTGTGTTGTGTGATACTGCAGCCAGTTAAAATATGTTGTTACACAAGTGCATGGCACACGACAAGATGTCCTTTCTCATACCGGGAGTTGAACCCAGAACACCTGGGTGAAAACCAGGAATCCTTACCGCTAGACCATATGGGAAGACATTTCCTTTAAAAAAACATCAAGGTCAAAACTATAAATGTTGAAATTATGCCTGTTGTAATTAAAAGCGCCATATTTTTTCTCAGAGATGTTGGGGAAAAGTCCCATATAAAATCAGTCTAAAATGTGTTTGAAGAGAGAACAGCCAGACACAATGAAAAGTATACAGTATTTTTCCCAGCTTGATTTTGGTCAACTAAAGACAGTGTTGATTCAGCCAGGATTTCAACCTTGAATCTTCTGATCTGTGTACACAGTCATAGCGTCTGTCACGACAAGGTTCCTTGGTTTTCTGTTACAGATGCATATCTTCATTTGATCCTCCTGTTGTTGCATGAATTTTACTGCAGAGCAAGAAATGCAAACATGAAGTGTATTCAACGTTTAAAAAGCATTGTCAATTTTGAATCTACATAACATTTCACATTTCCTGTTGCTGAGGGAATATTGTTGTGTTGTGTGATACTGCTGCCAGGTAAAATATGTTGTTACACAAGTGCATGCCAAATAATAAGATTTCTATCCCATACCGGGAGTAGAACCTATGACACCTGTGCGTACACCAGAAATCCTTACCGATAGACCATATGGGAAAAGACTTCTTAAAAAAAACATCACAGACAAATCTATAAATGTTGAAATGATGACTTTTGTAATTAATAGCTCCATTTTTTTCTCAGAGATGTTGGGATGAAAAGTCCCATATAAAATCAGTCTAAAATGTGTTTGAAAAGAGAACAGCCAGACACAATGAAAAGTATACAGTATCATTCCCGGCTTGATTTCAATCAATTAAATATAGTGACAAGCAAGCCAGGAGTCGAACCTAGAATCTTCTGATCCGTAGTCAGACACGTTATCCATTGCGCCACTGGCCCCACAGACAAGCTGAAGTCAGGTCACTGCTAGAACAGTGTACACAGTCATAGCTTTTGTCAACGACAAGGTTCTTTGGTTTTCTGTTACAGATGCATATCTTCATTTGATCCTCCTGTTGTTGCATGAATTTTACTGCAGAGCAAGAACTGCAAACATGATGTGTATTCAACGTTTAAAAAGCCTTGTCAATTTTGAATCTACATAACATGTCACATTTCCTGAGGGAATACTTTTGTGTTGTGTGATACTGCAGCCAGTTATAATATGTTGTTACACAAGTGCATGGCACACGACAAGATTTTCTTTCCCATACCGGGAGTTGAACCCGGGCCACCTGGGTGAAAACCAGGAATCCTTACCGCTAGACCATATGGGAAGACGTTTCCTTTAAAAAAACATCAAGGTCAAAACTATAAATGTTGAAATTATGCCTGTTGTAATTAAAAGCGCCATATTTTTTCTCAGAGATGTTGGGGAAAAGTCCCATATAAAATCAGTCTAAAATGTGTTTAAAGAGAACAGCCAGACACAATGAAAAGTATACAGTATTTTCCCCAGCTTGATTTTGGTCAACTAAAGACAGTGTTGATTCAGCCAGGATTTCAACCTTGAATCTTCTGATCTGTGTACACAGTCATAGCGTCTGTCACGACAAGGTTCCTTGGTTTTCTGTTACAGATGCATATCTTCATTTGATCCTCCTGTTGTTGCATGAATTTTACTGCAGAGCAAGAAATGCAAACATGAAGTGTATTCAACGTTTAAAAAGCATTGTCAATTTTGAATCTACATAACATTTCACATTTCCTGTTACTGAGGGAATATTGTTGTGTTGTGTGATACTGCTGCCAGGTAAAATCTGTTGTTACACAAGTGCATGCCAAATAATAAGGTTTCTATCCCATACCGGGAGTAGAACCTATGACACCTGTGCATACACCAGAAATCCTTACCGATAGACCATATGGGAAAAGACTTTCTTAAAAAAAACATCACAGACAAATCTATAAATGTTGAAATGATGCCTTTTGTAATTAATAGCTCCATTTTTTTTCTCAGAGATGTTGGGATGAAAAGTCCCATATAAAATCAGTCTAAAATGTGTTTGAAAAGAGAACAGCCAGACACAATGAAAAGTATACAGTATCATTCCCGGCTTGATTTCAATCAATTAAATATAGTGACAAGCCAGCCAGGAGTCGAACCTAGAATCTTCTGATCCGTAGTCAGACACGTTATCCATTGCGCCACTGGCCCCACAGACAAGCTGAAGTCAGGTCACTGCTAGAACAGTGTACACAGTCATAGCTTTTGTCAACGACAAGGTTCTTTGGTTTTCTGTTACAGATGCATATCTTCATTTGATCCTCCTGTTGTTGCATGAATTTTACTGCAGAGCAAGAAATGCAAACATGAAGTGTATTCAACGTTTAAAAAGCATCGTCAATTTTGAATCTACATAACATTTCACATTTCCTGTTACTGAGGGAATATTGTTGTGTTGTGTGATACTGCTGCCAGGTAAAATCTGTTGTTACACAAGTGCATGCCAAATAATAAGTTTTCTATCCCATACCGGGAGTAGAACCTATGACACCTGTGCATACACCAGAAATCTTTACCGATAGACCATATGGGAAAAGACTTTCTTAAAAAAAACATCACAGACAAATCTATAAATGTTGAAATGATGCCTTTTGTAATTAATAGCTCCATTTTTTTTCTCAGAGATGTTGAGATGAAAAGTCCCATATAAAATCAGTCTAAAATGTGTTTGAAAAGAGAACAGCCAGACACAATGAAAAGTATACAGTATCATTCCCGGCTTGATTTCAATCAATTAAATATAGTGACGAGCCAGCCAGGAGTCGAACCTAGAATCTTCTGATCCGTAGTCAGACACGTTATCCATTGCGCCACTGGCCCCACAGACAACCTGAAGTCAGGTCACTGCTAGAACAGTGTACACAGTCATAGCTTTTGTCAACGACAAGGTTCTTTGGTTTTCTGTTACAGATGCATATCTTCATTTGATCCTCCTGTTGGTGCATGAATTTTACTGCAGAGCAAGAACTGCAAACATGAAGTGTATTCAACGTTTAAAAAGCCTTGTCAATTTTGAATCTACATAACATGTCACATTTCCTGAGGGAATACTTTTGTGTTGTGTGATACTGCAGCCAGTTAAAATATGTTGTTACACAAGTGCATGGCACACGACAAGATGTCCTTTCCCATACCGGGAGTTGAACCCGGGCCACCTGGGTGAAAACCAGGAATCCTTACCGCTAGACCATATGGGAAGACATTTCCTTTAAAAAAACATCAAGGTCAAAACTATAAATGTTGAAATTATGCCTGTTGTAATTAAAAGCGCCA
Organism: Salvelinus fontinalis; assembly: GCF_029448725.1. Classification (NCBI taxonomy): domain Eukaryota; kingdom Metazoa; phylum Chordata; class Actinopteri; order Salmoniformes; family Salmonidae; genus Salvelinus; species Salvelinus fontinalis. The sequence goes on from NC_074667.1 coordinate 75,002,128, forward strand.
TATTTTTTCTCAGAGATGTTGGGGAAAAGTCCCATATAAAATCAGTCTAAAATGTGTTTGAAGAGAGAACAGCCAGACACAATGAAAAGTATACAGTATTTTTCCCAGCTTGATTTTGGTCAACTAAAGACAGTGTTGATTCAGCCAGGATTTCAACCTTGAATCTTCTGATCTGTGTACACAGTCATAGCGTCTGTCACGACAAGGTTCCTTGGTTGTCTGTTACAGATACATATCTTCATTTGATCCTCCTGTTGTTGCATGAATTTTACTGCAGAGCAAGAAATGCAAACATGAAGTGTATTCAACGTTTAAAAAGCATTGTCAATTTTGAATCTACATAACATTTCACATTTCCTGTTGCTGGGGGAATATTGTTGTGTTGTGTGATACTGCTGCCAGGTAAAATCTGTTGTTACACAAGTGCATGCCAAATAATAAGATTTCTATCCCATACCGGGAGTAGAACCTATGACACCTGTGCGTACACCAGAAATCCTTACCGATAGACCATATGGGAAAAGACTTTCTTACAAAAAACATCACAGACAAATCTATAAATGTTGAAATGATGCCTTTTGTAATTAATAGCTCCATTTTTTTTCTCAGAGATGTTGGGATGAAAAGTCCCATATAAAATCAGTCTAAAATGTGTTTGAAAAGAGAACAGCCAGACACAATGAAAAGTATACAGTATCATTCCCGGCTTGATTTCAATCAATTAAATATAGTGACGAGCCAGCCAGGAGTGGAACCTAGAATCTTCTGATCCGTAGTCAGACACGTTATCCATCGCGCCACTGGCCCCACAGAAAAGTTAAGTCAGGTCACTCCTAGAACAGTGTACACAGTCATAGCTTTTGTCAACGACAAGGTTCTTTGGTTTTCTGTTACAGATGCATATCTTCATTTGATCCTCCTGTTGTTGCATGAATTTTACTGCAGAGCAAGAACTGCAAACATGAAGTGTATTCAACGTTTAAAAAGCCTTGTCAATTTTGAATCTACATAACATGTCACATTTCCTGAGGGAATACTTTTGTGTTGTGTGATACTGCAGCCAGTTAAAATATGTTGTTACACAAGTGCATGGCACACGACAAGATGTTCTTTCCCACACCGGGAGTTAAACCCGGGCGACCTGGGTGAAAACCAGGAATCCTTACCGCTAGACCATATGGAAAGACATTTCCTTTAAAAAAACATCAAGGTCAAAACTATAAATGTTGAAATTATGCCTGTTTTAATTAAAAGCGCCATATTTTTTCTCAGAGATGTTGGGGAAAAGTCCCAAATAAAATCAGTCTAAAATGTGTTTGAAGAGAGAACAGCCAGACACAATGAAAAGTATACAGTATTTTTCCCAGCTTGATTTTGGTCAACTAAAGACAGTGTTGATTCAGCCAGGATTTCAACCTTGAATCTTCTAATCTGTGTACACAGTCATAGCGTCTGTCACGACAAGGTTCCTTGGTTTTCTGTTACAGATGCATATCTTCATTTGATCCTCCTGTTGTTGCATGAATTTTACTGCAGAGCAAGAAATGCAAACATGAAGTGTATTCAACGTTTAAAAAGCATTGTCAATTTTGAATCTACATAACATTTCACATTTCCTGTTGCTGAGGGAATATTGTTGTGTTGTGTGACACTGCTGCCAGGTAAAATCTGTTGTTACACAAGTGCATGCCAAATAATAAGATTTCTATCCCATACCGGGAGTAGAACCTATGACACCTGTGCGTACACCAGAAATCCTTACCGATAGACCATATGGGAAAAGACTTCTTTAAAAAAACATCACAGACAAATCTAGAAATGTTGAAATGATGCCTTTTGTAATTAATAGCTCCATTTTTTTTCTCAGAGATGTTGGGATGAAAAGTCCCATATAAAATCAGTCTAAAATGTGTTTGAAAAGAGAACAGCCAGACACAATGAAAAGTATACAGTATCATTCCCGGCTTGATTTCAATCAATTAAATATAGTGACGAGCCAGCCAGGAGTCGAACCTAGAATCTTCTGATCCGTAGTCAGACACGTTATCCATTGCGCCACTGGCCCCACAGTAATATTAAGTCAGGTCACTCCTAGAACAGTGTACACAGTCATAGCTTTTGTCAACGACAAGGTACTTCGGTTTTCTGTTACAGATGCATATCTTCACTTGATCCTCCTGTTGTTGCATGAATTTTACTGCAGAGCAAGAACTGCAAACATGATGTGTATTCAACGTTTAAAAAGCCTTGTCAATTTTGAATCTACATAACATGTCACATTTCCTGAGGGAATACTTTTGTGTTGTGTGATACTGCAGCCAGTTAAAATATGTTGTTACACAAGTGCATGGCACACGACAAGATGTTCTTTCCCATACCGGGAGTTGAACCCGGGCTACCTGGGTGAAAACCAGGAATCCTTACCGCTAGACCATATGGGAAGACATCTCCTTTAAAAAAACATCAAGGTCAAAACTATAAATGTTGAAATTATGCCTGTTGTAATTAAAAGCGCCATATTTTTTCTCAGAGATGTTGGGGAAAAGTCCCATATAAAATCAGTCTAAAATGTGTTTGAAGAGAGAACAGCCAGACACAATGAAAAGTATACAGTATTTTTCCCAGCTTGATTTTGGTCAACTAAAGACAGTGTTGATTCAGCCAGGATTTCAACCTTGAATCTTCTGATCTGTGTACACAGTCATAGCGTCTGTCACGACAAGGTTCCTTGGTTTTCTGTTACAGATGCATATCTTCATTTGATCCTCCTGTCGTTGCATGAATTTTACTGCGGAGCAAGAAATGCAAACATGAAGTGTATTCAACGTTTAAAAAGCATTGTCAATTTTGAATCTACATAACATTTCACATTTCCTGTTGCTGGGGGAATATTGTTGTGTTGTGTGATACTGCTGCCAGGTAAAATCTGTTGTTACACAAGTGCATGCCAAATAATAAGATTTCTATCCCATACCGGGAGTAGAACCTATGACACCTGTTCGTACACCAGAAATCCTTACCGATAGACCATATGGGAAAAGACTTTCTATAAAAAAACATCACAGACAAATCTAGAAATATTGAAATGATGCCTTTTGTAATTAATAGCTCCATTTTTGTTCTCAGAGATGTTGGGATGAAAAGTCCCATATAAAATCAGTCTAAAATGTGTTTGAAAAGAGAACAGCCAGACACAATGAAAACTATACAGTATCATTAAACGCTTGATTTCAATCAATTAAATATAGTGACGAGCCAGCCAGGAGTCGAACCTAGAATCTTCTGATCTGTAGTCAGACACGTTATCCATTGCTCCACTGGCCCCACAGAAAAGTTTAGTCAGGTCACTCCTAGAACAGTGTACACAGTCATAGCTTTTGTCAACGACAAGGTTCTTTGGTTTTCTGTTACAGATGCATATCTTCATTTGATCCTCCTGTTGTTGCATGAATTTTACTGCAGAGCAAGAACTGCAAACATGAAGTGTATTCAACGTTTAAAAAGCCTTGTCAATTTTGAATCTACATAACATGTCACATTTCCTGAGGGAATACTTTTGTGTTGTGTGATACTGCAGCCAGTTAAAATATGTTGTTACACAAGTGCATGGCACACGACAAGATGTTCTTTCCCACACCGGGAGTTGAACCCGGGCCACCTGGGTGAAAACCAGGAATCCTTACCGCTAGACCATATGGAAAGACATTTACATTAAAAAAACATCAAGGTCAAAACTATAAATGTTGAAATTATGCCTGTTGTAATTAAAAGCGCCATATTTTTTCTCAGAGATGTTGGGGAAAAGTCCCATATAAAATCAGTCTAAAATGTGTTTAAAGAGAACAGCCAGACACAATGAAAAGTATACAGTATTTTCCCCAGCTTGATTTTGGTCAACTAAAGACAGTGTTGATTCAGCCAGGATTTCAACCTTGAATCTTCTGATCTGTGTACACAGTCATAGCGTCTGTCACGACAAGGTTCCTTGGTTTTCTGTTACAGATGCATATCTTCATTTGATCCTCCTGTTGTTGCATGAATTTTACTGCAGAGCAAGAAATGCAAACATGAAGTGTATTCAACGTTTAAAAAGCATTGTCAATTTTGAATCTACATAACATTTCACATTTCCTGTTACTGAGGGAATATTGTTGTGTTGTGTGATACTGCTGCCAGGTAAAATCTGTTGTTACACAAGTGCATGCCAAATAATAAGGTTTCTATCCCATACCGGGAGTAGAACCTATGACACCTGTGCATACACCAGAAATCCTTACCGATAGACCATATGGGAAAAGACTTTCTTAAAAAAAACATCACAGACAAATCTATAAATGTTGAAATGATGCCTTTTGTAATTAATAGCTCCATTTTTTTTCTCAGAGATGTTGGGATGAAAAGTCCCATATAAAATCAGTCTAAAATGTGTTTGAAAAGAGAACAGCCAGACACAATGAAAAGTATACAGTATCATTCCCGGCTTGATTTCAATCAATTAAATATAGTGACAAGCCAGCCAGGAGTCGAACCTAGAATCTTCTGATCCGTAGTCAGACACGTTATCCATTGCGCCACTGGCCCCACAGACAAGCTGAAGTCAGGTCACTGCTAGAACAGTGTACACAGTCATAGCTTTTGTCAACGACAAGGTTCTTTGGTTTTCTGTTACAGATGCATATCTTCATTTGATCCTCCTGTTGTTGCATGAATTTTACTGCAGAGCAAGAAATGCAAACATGAAGTGTATTCAACGTTTAAAAAGCATCGTCAATTTTGAATCTACATAACATTTCACATTTCCTGTTACTGAGGGAATATTGTTGTGTTGTGTGATACTGCTGCCAGGTAAAATCTGTTGTTACACAAGTGCATGCCAAATAATAAGTTTTCTATCCCATACCGGGAGTAGAACCTATGACACCTGTGCATACACCAGAAATCTTTACCGATAGACCATATGGGAAAAGACTTTCTTAAAAAAAACATCACAGACAAATCTATAAATGTTGAAATGATGCCTTTTGTAATTAATAGCTCCATTTTTTTTCTCAGAGATGTTGAGATGAAAAGTCCCATATAAAATCAGTCTAAAATGTGTTTGAAAAGAGAACAGCCAGACACAATGAAAAGTATACAGTATCATTCCCGGCTTGATTTCAATCAATTAAATATAGTGACGAGCCAGCCAGGAGTCGAACCTAGAATCTTCTGATCCGTAGTCAGACACGTTATCCATTGCGCCACTGGCCCCACAGACAACCTGAAGTCAGGTCACTGCTAGAACAGTGTACACAGTCATAGCTTTTGTCAACGACAAGGTTCTTTGGTTTTCTGTTACAGATGCATATCTTCATTTGATCCTCCTGTTGGTGCATGAATTTTACTGCAGAGCAAGAACTGCAAACATGAAGTGTATTCAACGTTTAAAAAGCCTTGTCAATTTTGAATCTACATAACATGTCACATTTCCTGAGGGAATACTTTTGTGTTGTGTGATACTGCAGCCAGTTAAAATATGTTGTTACACAAGTGCATGGCACACGACAAGATGTCCTTTCTCATACCGGGAGTTGAACCCAGAACACCTGGGTGAAAACCAGGAATCCTTACCGCTAGACCATATGGGAAGACATTTCCTTTAAAAAAACATCAAGGTCAAAACTATAAATGTTGAAATTATGCCTGTTGTAATTAAAAGCGCCATATTTTTTCTCAGAGATGTTGGGGAAAAGTCCCATATAAAATCAGTCTAAAATGTGTTTGAAGAGAGAACAGCCAGACACAATGAAAAGTATACAGTATTTTTCCCAGCTTGATTTTGGTCAACTAAAGACAGTGTTGATTCAGCCAGGATTTCAACCTTGAATCTTCTGATCTGTGTACACAGTCATAGCGTCTGTCACGACAAGGTTCCTTGGTTGTCTGTTACAGATACATATCTTCATTTGATCCTCCTGTTGTTGCATGAATTTTACTGCAGAGCAAGAAATGCAAACATGAAGTGTATTCAACGTTTAAAAAGCATTGTCAATTTTGAATCTACATAACATTTCACATTTCCTGTTGCTGGGGGAATATTGTTGTGTTGTGTGATACTGCTGCCAGGTAAAATCTGTTGTTACACAAGTGCATGCCAAATAATAAGATTTCTATCCCATACCGGGAGTAGAACCTATGACACCTGTGCGTACACCAGAAATCCTTACCGATAGACCATATGGGAAAAGACTTTCTTACAAAAAACATCACAGACAAATCTATAAATGTTGAAATGATGCCTTTTGTAATTAATAGCTCCATTTTTTTTCTCAGAGATGTTGGGATGAAAAGTCCCATATAAAATCAGTCTAAAATGTGTTTGAAAAGAGAACAGCCAGACACAATGAAAAGTATACAGTATCATTCCCGGCTTGATTTCAATCAATTAAATATAGTGACGAGCCAGCCAGTAGTCGAACCTAGAATCTTCTGATCCGTAGTCAGACACGTTATCCATCGCGCCACTGGCCCCACAGAAAAGTTAAGTCAGGTCACTCCTAGAACAGTGTACACAGTCATAGCTTTTGTCAACGACAAGGTTCTTTGGTTTTCTGTTACAGATGCATATCTTCATTTGATCCTCCTGTTGTTGCATGAATTTTACTGCAGAGCAAGAACTGCAAACATGAAGTGTATTCAACAATTAAAAAGCCTTGTCAATTTTGAATCTACATAACATGTCACATTTCCTGAGGGAATACTTTTGTGTTGTGTGATACTGCAGCCAGTTAAAATATGTTGTTACACAAGTGCATGGCACACGACAAGATGTTCTTTCCCACACCGGGAGTTAAACCCGGGCGACCTGGGTGAAAACCAGGAATCCTTACCGCTAGACCATATGGAAAGACATTTCCTTTAAAAAAACATCAAGGTCAAAACTATAAATGTTGAAATTATGCCTGTTTTAATTAAAAGCGCCATATTTTTTCTCAGAGATGTTGGGGAAAAGTCCCAAATAAAATCAGTCTAAAATGTGTTTGAAGAGAGAACAGCCAGACACAATGAAAAGTATACAGTATTTTTCCCAGCTTGATTTTGGTCAACTAAAGACAGTGTTGATTCAGCCAGGATTTCAACCTTGAATCTTCTAATCTGTGTACACAGTCATAGCGTCTGTCACGACAAGGTTCCTTGGTTTTCTGTTACAGATGCATATCTTCATTTGATCCTCCTGTTGTTGCATGAATTTTACTGCAGAGCAAGAAATGCAAACATGAAGTGTATTCAACGTTTAAAAAGCATTGTCAATTTTGAATCTACATAACATTTCACATTTCCTGTTGCTGAGGGAATATTGTTGTGTTGTGTGACACTGCTGCCAGGTAAAATCTGTTGTTACACAAGTGCATGCCAAATAATAAGATTTCTATCCCATACCGGGAGTAGAACCTATGACACCTGTGCGTACACCAGAAATCCTTACCGATAGACCATATGGGAAAAGACTTCTTTAAAAAAACATCACAGACAAATCTAGAAATGTTGAAATGATGCCTTTTGTAATTAATAGCTCCATTTTTTTTCTCAGAGATGTTGGGATGAAAAGTCCCATATAAAATCAGTCTAAAATGTGTTTGAAAAGAGAACAGCCAGACACAATGAAAAGTATACAGTATCATTCCCGGCTTGATTTCAATCAATTAAATATAGTGACGAGCCAGCCAGGAGTCGAACCTAGAATCTTCTGATCCGTAGTCAGACACGTTATCCATTGCGCCACTGGCCCCACAGTAATATTAAGTCAGGTCACTCCTAGAACAGTGTACACAGTCATAGCTTTTGTCAACGACAAGGTACTTCGGTTTTCTGTTACAGATGCATATCTTCACTTGATCCTCCTGTTGTTGCATGAATTTTACTGCAGAGCAAGAACTGCAAACATGATGTGTATTCAACGTTTAAAAAGCCTTGTCAATTTTGAATCTACATAACATGTCACATTTCCTGAGGGAATACTTTTGTGTTGTGTGATACTGCAGCCAGTTAAAATATGTTGTTACACAAGTGCATGGCACACGACAAGATGTTCTTTCCCATACCGGGAGTTGAACCCGGGCTACCTGGGTGAAAACCAGGAATCCTTACCGCTAGACCATATGGGAAGACATCTCCTTTAAAAAAACATCAAGGTCAAAACTATAAATGTTGAAATTATGCCTGTTGTAATTAAAAGCGCCATATTTTTTCTCAGAGATGTTGGGGAAAAGTCCCATATAAAATCAGTCTAAAATGTGTTTGAAGAGAGAACAGCCAGACACAATGAAAAGTATACAGTATTTTTCCCAGCTTGATTTTGGTCAACTAAAGACAGTGTTGATTCAGCCAGGATTTCAACCTTGAATCTTCTGATCTGTGTACACAGTCATAGCGTCTGTCACGACAAGGTTCCTTGGTTTTCTGTTACAGATGCATATCTTCATTTGATCCTCCTGTCGTTGCATGAATTTTACTGCGGAGCAAGAAATGCAAACATGAAGTGTATTCAACGTTTAAAAAGCATTGTCAATTTTGAATCTACATAACATTTCACATTTCCTGTTGCTGGGGGAATATTGTTGTGTTGTGTGATACTGCTGCCAGGTAAAATCTGTTGTTACACAAGTGCATGCCAAATAATAAGATTTCTATCCCATACCGGGAGTAGAACCTATGACACCTGTTCGTACACCAGAAATCCTTACCGATAGACCATATGGGAAAAGACTTTCTATAAAAAAACATCACAGACAAATCTAGAAATATTGAAATGATGCCTTTTGTAATTAATAGCTCCATTTTTGTTCTCAGAGATGTTGGGATGAAAAGTCCCATATAAAATCAGTCTAAAATGTGTTTGAAAAGAGAACAGCCAGACACAATGAAAACTATACAGTATCATTAAACGCTTGATTTCAATCAATTAAATATAGTGACGAGCCAGCCAGGAGTCGAACCTAGAATCTTCTGATCTGTAGTCAGACACGTTATCCATTGCTCCACTGGCCCCACAGAAAAGTTTAGTCAGGTCACTCCTAGAACAGTGTACACAGTCATAGCTTTTGTCAACGACAAGGTTCTTTGGTTTTCTGTTACAGATGCATATCTTCATTTGATCCTCCTGTTGTTGCATGAATTTTACTGCAGAGCAAGAACTGCAAACATGAAGTGTATTCAACGTTTAAAAAGCCTTGTCAATTTTGAATCTACATAACATGTCACATTTCCTGAGGGAATACTTTTGTGTTGTGTGATACTGCAGCCAGTTAAAATATGTTGTTACACAAGTGCATGGCACACGACAAGATGTTCTTTCCCACACCGGGAGTTGAACCCGGGCCACCTGGGTGAAAACCAGGAATCCTTACCGCTAGACCATATGGAAAGACATTTCCTTTAAAAAAACATCAAGGTCAAAACTATAAATGTTGAAATTATGCCTGTTGTAATTAAAAGCGCCATATTTTTTCTCAGAGATGTTGGGGAAAAGTCCCATATAAAATCAGTCTAAAATGTGTTTGAAGAGAGAACAGCCAGACACAATGAAAAGTATACAGTATTTTTCCCAGCTTGATTTTGGTCAACTAAAGACAGTGTTGATTCAGCCAGGATTTCAACCTTGAATCTTCTGATCTGTGTACACAGTCATAGCGTCTGTCACGACAAGGTTCCTTGGTTTTCTGTTACAGGTGCATATCTTCATTTGATCCTCCTGTTGTTGCATGAATTTTACTGCGGAGCAAGAAATGCAAACATGAAGTGTATTCAACGTTTAAAAAGCATTGTCAATTTTGAATCTACATATCATTTCACATTTCCTGTTGCTGAGGGGAATATTGTTGTGTTGTGTGATACTGCTGCCAGGTAAAATCTGTTGTTACACAAGTACATAACAAATAATAAGATTACTATCCCATACCGGGAGTAGAACCTATGACACCTGTGCGTACACCAGAAATCCTTACCGATAGACCATATGGGAAAAGACTTTCTTAAAAAAAACATCACAGACAAATCTAGAAATGTTGAAATGATGCCTTTTGTAATTAATAGCTCCATTTTTGTTCTCAGAGATGTTAGGATGAAAAGTCCCATATAAAATCAGTCTAAAATGTGTTTGAAAAGAGAACAGCCAGACACAATGAAAAGTATACAGTATCATTCCCAGCTTGATTTCAATCAATTAAATATAGTGACGAGCCAGCAAGGAGTCAAACCTAGAATCTTCTGATGCGTAGTCAGTGACATTAACCATTGCGCCGCTGGCCCCACAGACAAGCTGAAGTCAGGTCACTCCTAGAACAGTGTACACAGTCATAGCTTTTGTCAACAACAAGGTTCATTGGTTTTCTGTTACAGATGCATATCTTCATTTGATCCTCCTGTTGTTGCATGAATTTTACTGCAGAGCAAGAACTGCAAACATGAAGTGTATTCAACGTTTAAAAAGCCTTGTCAATTTTGAATCTACATAACATGTCACATTTCCTGAGGGAATACTTTTCTGTTGTGTGATACTGCATCCAGTTAAAATATGTTGTTACACAAGTGCATGGCACATGACAAGATGTTCTTTCCCATACCGGGAGTTGAACCCGGGCCACCTGGGTGAAAACCAGGAATCCTTATCGCTAGACCATATGGGAAGACATTTCCTTTAAAAAAACATCAAGGTCAAAACTATAAATGTTGAAATTATGCCTGTTGTAATTAAAAGCGCCATATTTTTTCTCAGAGATGTTGGGGAAAAGTCCCATATAAAATCAGTCTAAAATGTGTTTGAAGAGAGAACAGCCAGACACAATGAAAAGTATACAGTATTTTTCCCAGCTTGATTTTGGTGATTTTGGTGTTGATTCAGCCAGGATTTCAACCTTGAATCTTCTGATCTGTGTACACAGTCATAGCGTCTGTCACGACAAGGTTCCTTGGTTTTCTGTTACAGATGCATATCTTCATTTGATCCTCCTGTTGTTGCATGAATTTTACTGCAGAGCAAGAAATGCAAACATGAAGTGTATTCAACGTTTAAAAAGCATTGTCAATTTTGAATCTACATAACATTTCACATTTCCTGTTACTGAGGGAATATTGTTGTGTTGTGTGATACTGCTGCCAGGTAAAATCTGTTGTTACACAAGTGCATGCCAAATAATAAGGTTTCTATCCCATACCGGGAGTAGAACCTATGACACCTGTGCGTACACCAGAAATCCTTACCGATAGACCATATGGGAAAAGACTTTCTTAAAAAAAACATCACAGACAAATCTATAAATGTTGAAATGATGCCTTTTGTAATTAATAGCTCCATTTTTGTTCTTAGAGATGTTGGGATGAAAAGTCCCATATAAAATCAGTCTAAAATGTGTTTGAAAAGAGAACAGCCAGACACAATGAAAAGTATACAGTATCATTCCCGGTTTGATTTCAATCAATTAAATATAGTGACGAGCTAGCCAGGAGTCGAACCTAGAATCTTCTGATCCGTAGTCAGACACGTTATCCATTGCGCCACTGGCCCCACAGACAAGCTAAAGTCAGGTCACTCCTAGAACAGTGTACACAGTCATAGCTTTTGTCAACGACAAGGTTCTTTGGTTTTCTGTTACAGATGCATATCTTCATTTGATCCTCCTGTTGTTGCATGAATTTTACTGCAGAGCAAGAACTGCAAACATGAAGTGTATTCAACGTTTAAAAAGCCTTGTCAATTTTGAATCTACATAACATGTCACATTTCCTGAGGGAATACTTTTCTGTTGTGTGATACTGCATCCAGTTAAAATATGTTGTTACACAAGTGCATGGCACATGACACGATGTTCTTTCCCATACCGGGAGTTGAACCCGGGCCACCTGGGTGAAAACCAGGAATCCTTATCACTAGACCATATGGGAAGACATTTCCTTTAAAAAAACATCAAGGTCAAAACTATAAATGTTGAAATTATGCCTGTTGTAATTAAAAGCGCCATATTTTTTCTCAGAGATGTTGGGGAAAAGTCCCATATAAAATCAGTCTAAAATGTGTTTGAAGAGAGAACAGCCAGACACAATGAAAAGTATACAGTATTTTTCCCAGCTTGATTTTGGTCAACTAAAGACAGTGTTGATTCAGCCAGGATTTCAACCTTGAATCTTCTGATCTGTGTACACAGTCATAGCGTCTGTCACGACAAGGTTCCTTGGTTTTCTGTTACAGATGCATATCTTCATTTGATCCTCCTGTTGTTGCATGAATTTTACTGCAGAGCAAGAAATGCAAACATGAAGTGTATTCAACGTTTAAAAAGCATTGTCAATTTTGAATCTACATAACAGTTCACATTTCCTGTTACTGAGGGAATATTGTTGTGTTGTGTGATACTGCTGCCAGGTAAAATCTGTTGTTACACAAGTGCATGCCAAATAATAAGGTTTCTATCCCATACCGGGAGTAGAACCTATGACACCTGTGCGTACACCAGAAATCCTTACCGATAGACCATATGGGAAAAGACTTTCTTAAAAAAAACATCAAAGACAAATCTATAAATGTTGAAATGATGCCTTTTGTAATTAATAGCTCCATTTTTTTTCTCAGAGATGTTGGGATGAAAAGTCCCATATAAAATCAGTCTAAAATGTGTTTGAAAAGAGAACAGCCAGACACAATGAAAAGTATACAGTATCATTCCCGGCTTGATTTCAATCAATTAAATTTAGTGACCAGCCAGCCAGGAGTCGAACCTAGAATCTTCTGATCCGTAGTCAGACACGTTATCCATTGCGCCACTGGCCCCACAGACAAGCTGAAATCAGGTCACTCCTAGAACAGTGTACACAGTCATAGTTTTTGTCAACGACAAGGTTCTTTGGTTTTCTGTTACAGATGCATATCTTCATTTGATCCTCCTGTTGTTGCATGAATTTTACTGCAGAGCAAGAACTGCAAACATGAAGTGTATTCAACGTTTAAAAAGCCTTGTCAATTTTGAATCTACATAACATGTCACATTTCCTGAGGGAATACTTTTCTGTTGTGTGATACTGCATCCAGTTAAAATATGTTGTTACACAAGTGCATGGCACATGACAAGATGTTCTTTCCCATACCGGGAGTTGAACCCGGGCCACCTGGGTGAAAACCAGGAATCCTTATCACTAGACCATATGGGAAGACATTTCCTTTAAAAAAACATCAAGGTCAAAACTATAAATGTTGAAATTATGCCTGTTGTAATTAAAAGCGCCATATTTTTTCTCAGAGATGTTGGGGAAAAGTCCCATATAAAATCAGTCTAAAATGTGTTTGAAGAGAGAACAGCCAGACACAATGAAAAGTATACAGTATTTTTCCCAGCTTGATTTTGGTCAACTAAAGACAGTGTTGTTTCAGCCAGGATTTCAACCTTGAATCTTCTGATCTGTGTACACAGTCATAGCGTCTGTCACGACAAGGTTCCTTGGTTTTCTGTTACAGATGCATATCTTCATTTGATCCTCCTGTTGTTGCATGAATTTTACTGCAGAGCAAGAAATGCAAACATGAAGTGTATTCAACGTTTAAAAAGCATTGTCAATTTTGAATCTACATAACATTTCACATTTCCTGTTACTGAGGGAATATTGTTGTGTTGTGTGATACTGCTGCCAGGTAAAATCTGTTGTTACACAAGTGCATGCCAAATAATAAGGTTTCTATCCCATACCGGGAGTAGAACCTATGACACCTGTGCGTACACCAGAAATCCTTACCGATAGACCATATGGGAAAAGACTTTCTTAAAAAAAACATCACAGACAAATCTATAAATGTTGAAATGATGCCTTTTGTAATTAATAGCTCCATTTTTGTTCTTAGAGATGTTGGGATGAAAAGTCCCATATAAAATCAGTCTAAAATGTGTTTGAAAAGAGAACAGCCAGACACAATGAAAAGTATACAGTATCATTCCTGGTTTGATTTCAATCAATTAAATATAGTGACGAGCTAGCCAGGAGTCGAACCTAGAATCTTCTGATCCGTAGTCAGACACGTTATCCATTGCGCCACTGGCCCCACAGACAAGCTGAAATCAGGTCACTCCTAGAACAGTGTACACAGTCATAGTTTTTGTCAACGACAAGGTTCTTTGGTTTTCTGTTACAGATGCATATCTTCATTTGATCCTCCTGTTGTTGCATGAATTTTACTGCAGAGCAAGAACTGCAAACATGAAGTGTATTCAACGTTTAAAAAGCCTTGTCAATTTTGAATCTACATAACATGTCACATTTCCTGAGGGAATACTTTTCTGTTGTGTGATACTGCATCCAGTTAAAATATGTTGTTACACAAGTGCATGGCACATGACAAGATGTTCTTTCCCATACCGGGAGTTGAACCCGGGCCACCTGGGTGAAAACCAGGAATCCTTATCACTAGACCATATGGGAAGACATTTCCTTTAAAAAAACATCAAGGTCAAAACTATAAATGTTGAAATTATGCCTGTTGTAATTAAAAGCGCCATATTTTTTCTCAGAGATGTTGGGGAAAAGTCCCATATAAAATCAGTCTAAAATGTGTTTGAAGAGAGAACAGCCAGACACAATGAAAAGTATACAGTATTTTTCCCAGCTTGATTTTGGTCAACTAAAGACAGTGTTGATTCAGCCAGGATTTCAACCTTGAATCTTCTGATCTGTGTACACAGTCATAGCGTCTGTCACGACAAGGTTCCTTGGTTTTCTGTTACAGATGCATATCTTCATTTGATCCTCCTGTTGTTGCATGAATTTTACTGCAGAGCAAGAAATGCAAACATGAAGTGTATTCAACGTTTCAAAAGCATTGTCAATTTTGAATCTACATAACATTTCACATTTCCTGTTACTGAGGGAATATTGTTGTGTTGTGTGATACTGCTGCCAGGTAAAATCTGTTGTTACACAAGTGCATGCCAAATAATAAGGTTTCTATCCCATACCGGGAGTAGAACCTATGACACCTGTGCGTACACCAGAAATCCTTACCGATAGACCATATGGGAAAAGACTTTCTTAAAAAAAACATCAAAGACAAATCTATAAATGTTGAAATGATGCCTTTTGTAATTAATAGCTCCATTTTTTTTCTCAGAGATGTTGGGATGAAAAGTCCCATATAAAATCAGTCTAAAATGTGTTTGAAAAGAGAACAGCCAGACACAATGAAAAGTATACAGTATCATTCCCGGCTTGATTTCAATCAATTAAATTTAGTGACCAGCCAGCCAGGAGTCGTACCTAGAATCTTCTGATCCGTAGTCAGACACGTTATCCATTGCGCCACTGGCCCCACAGACAAGCTGAAGTCGGGTCACTCCTAGAACAGTGTACACAGTCATAGTTTTTGTCAACGACAAGGTTCTTTGGTTTTCTGTTACAGATGCATATCTTCATTTGATCCTCCTGTTGTTGCATGAATTTTACTGCAGAGCAAGAACTGCAAACATGAAGTGTATTCAACGTTTAAAAAGCCTTGTCAATTTTGAAACTACATAACATGTCACATTTCCTGAGGGAATACTTTTCTGTTGTGTGATACTGCAGCCAGTTAAAATATGTTGTTACACAAGTGCATGGCACATGACAAGATGTTCTTTCCCATACCGGGAGTTGAACCCGGGCCACCTGGGTGAAAACCAGGAATCCTTATCACTAGACCATATGGGAAGACATTTCCTTTAAAAAAACATCAAGGTCAAAACTATAAATGTTGAAATTATTCCTGTTGTAATTAAAAGCGCCATATTTTTTCTCAGAGATGTTGGGGAAAAGTCCCATATAAAATCAGTCTAAAATGTGTTTGAAGAGAGAACAGCCAGACACAATGAAAAGTATACAGTATTTTTCCCAGCTTGATTTTGGTCAACTAAAGACAGTGTTGTTTCAGCCAGGATTTCAACCTTGAATCTTCTGATCTGTGTACACAGTCATAGCGTCTGTCACGACAAGGTTCCTTGGTTTTCTGTTACAGATGCATATCTTCATTTGATCCTCCTGTTGTTGCATGAATTTTACTGCAGAGCAAGAAATGCAAACATGAAGTGTATTCAACGTTTAAAAAGCATTGTCAATTTTGAATCTACATAACATTTCACATTTCCTGTTACTGAGGGAATATTGTTGTGTTGTGTGATACTGCTGCCAGGTAAAATCTGTTGTTACACAAGTGCATGCCAAATAATAAGGTTTCTATCCCATACCGGGAGTACAACCTATGACACCTGTGCGTACACCAGAAATCCTTACCGATAGACCATATGGGAAAAGACTTTCTTAAAAAAAACATCACAGACAAATCTATAAATGTTGAAATGATGCCTTTTGTAATTAATAGCTCCATTTTTGTTCTTAGAGATGTTGGGATGAAAAGTCCCTTATAAAATCAGTCTAAAATGTGTTTGAAAAGAGAACAGCCAGACACAATGAAAAGTATACAGTATCATTCCCGGTTTGATTTCAATCAATTAAATATAGTGACGAGCTAGCCAGGAGTCGAACCTAGAATCTTCTGATCCGTAGTCAGACATGTTATCCATTGCGCCACTGGCCCCACAGACAAGCTAAAGTCAGGTCACTCCTAGAACAGTGTACACAGTCATAGCTTTTGTCAACGACAAGGTTCTTTGGTTTTCTGTTACAGATGCATATCTTCATTTGATCCTCCTGTTGTTGCATGAATTTTACTGCAGAGCAAGAACTGCAAACATGAAGTGTATTCAACGTTTAAAAAGCCTTGTCAATTTTGAATCTA
The DNA here is from genome assembly GCF_029448725.1 of Salvelinus fontinalis. Taxonomy (NCBI): domain Eukaryota; kingdom Metazoa; phylum Chordata; class Actinopteri; order Salmoniformes; family Salmonidae; genus Salvelinus; species Salvelinus fontinalis. Next base: position 75,018,911 of record NC_074667.1, read on the forward strand.
CATAACATGTCACATTTCCTGATTGAATACTTTTGTGTTGTGTGATACTGCAGCCAGTTAAAATATGTTGTTACACAAGTGCATGGCACACGACAAGATGTTCTTTCCCATTCCGGGAGTTGAACCCAAGCCACCTGGGTGAAAACCAGTAATCCTTACCGCTAGACCATATGGGAAGACATTTCCTTTAAAAAAAACATCAAGGTCAAAACTATAAATGTTGAAATTATGCCTGTTGTAATTAAAAGCGCCATATTTTTTCTCAGAGATGTTGGGGAAAAGTCCCATATAAAATCAGTCTAAAATGTGTTTGAAGAGAGAACAGCCAGACACAATGAAAAGTATACAGTATTTTTCCCAGCTTGATTTTGGTCAACTAAAGACAGTGTTGATTCAGCCAGGATTTCAACCTTGAATCTTCTGATCTGTGTACACAGTCATAGCGTCTGTCACGACAAGGTTCCTTGGTTTTCTGTTACAGATGCATATCTTCATTTGATCCTCCTGTTGTTGCATGAATTTTACTGCAGAGCAAGAAATGCAAACATGAAGTGTATTCAACGTTTAAAAAGCATTGTCAATTTTGAATCTACATAACATTTCACATTTCCTGTTACTGAGGGAATATTGTTGTGTTGTGTGATACTGCTGCCAGGTAAAATCTGTTGTTACACAAGTGCATGCCAAATAATAAGGTTTCTATCCCATACCGGGAGTACAACCTATGACACCTGTGCGTACACCAGAAATCCTTACCGATAGACCATATGGGAAAAGACTTTCTTAAAAAAAACATCACAGACAAATCTATAAATGTTGAAATGATGCCTTTTGTAATTAATAGCTCCATTTTTGTTCTTAGAGATGTTGGGATGAAAAGTCCCTTATAAAATCAGTCTAAAATGTGTTTGAAAAGAGAACAGCCAGACACAATGAAAAGTATACAGTATCATTCCCGGTTTGATTTCAATCAATTAAATATAGTGACGAGCTAGCCAGGAGTCGAACCTAGAATCTTCTGATCCGTAGTCAGACATGTTATCCATTGCGCCACTGGCCCCACAGACAAGCTAAAGTCAGGTCACTCCTAGAACAGTGTACACAGTCATAGCTTTTGTCAACGACAAGGTTCTTTGGTTTTCTGTTACAGATGCATATCTTCATTTGATCCTCCTGTTGTTGCATGAATTTTACTGCAGAGCAAGAACTGCAAACATGAAGTGTATTCAACGTTTAAAAAGCCTTGTCAATTTTGAATCTACATAACATGTCACATTTCCTGAGGGAATACTTTTGTGTTGTGTGATACTGCAGCCAGTTAAAATATGTTGTTACACAAGTGCATGGCACACGACAAGATGTTCTTTCCCATTCCGGGAGTTGAACCCAAGCCACCTGGGTGAAAACCAGTAATCCTTACCGCTAGACCATATGGGAAGACATTTCCTTTAAAAAAAACATCAAGGTCAAAACTATAAATGTTGAAATTATGCCTGTTGTAATTAAAAGCGCCATATTTTTTCTCAGAGATGTTGGGGAAAAGTCCCATATAAAATCAGTCTAAAATGTGTTTGAAGAGAGAACAGCCAGACACAATGAAAAGTATACAGTATTTTTCCCAGCTTGATTTTGGTCAACTAAAGACAGTGTTGATTCAGCCAGGATTTCAACCTTGAATCTTCTGATCTGTGTACACAGTCATAGCGTCTGTCACGACAAGGTTCCTTGGTTTTCTGTTACAGATGCATATCTTCATTTGATCCTCCTGTTGTTGCATGAATTTTACTGCAGAGCAAGAAATGCAAACATGAAGTGTATTCAACGTTTAAAAAGCATTGTCAATTTTGAATCTACATAACATTTCACATTTCCTGTTACTGAGGGAATATTGTTGTGTTGTGTGATACTGCTGCCAGGTAAAATCTGTTGTTACACAAGTGCATGCCAAATAATAAGGTTTCTATCCCATACCGGGAGTAGAACCTATGACACCTGTGCGTACACCAGAAATCCTTACCGATAGACCATATGGGAAAAGACTTTCTTAAAAAAAACATCAAAGACAAATCTATAAATGTTGAAATGATGCCTTTTGTAATTAATAGCTCCATTTTTTTTCTCAGAGATGTTGGGATGAAAAGTCCCATATAAAATCAGTCTAAAATGTGTTTGAAAAGAGAACAGCCAGACACAATGAAAAGTATACAGTAACATTCCCGGCTTGATTTCAATCAATTAAATATAGTGACGAGCCAGCCAGGAGTCGAACCTAGAATCTTCTGATCCGTAGTCAGACACGTTATCCATTGCGCCACTGGCCCCACAGACAAGCTAAAGTCAGGTCACTCCTAGAACAGTGTACACAGTCATAGCTTTTGTCAACGACAAGGTTCTTTGGTTTTCTGTTACAGATGCATATCTTCATTTGATCCTCCTGTTGTTGCATGAATTTTACTGCAGAGCAAGAACTGCAAACATGAAGTGTATTCAACGTTTAAAAAGCCTTGTCAATTTTGAATCTACATAACATGTCACATTTCCTGAGGGAATACTTTTGTGTTGTGTGATACTGCATCCAGTTAAAATATGTTGTTACACAAGTGCATGGCACATGACAAGATGTTCTTTCCCATTCCGGGAGTTGAACTCGGGCCACCTGGGTGAAAACCAGGAATCCTTACCGCTAGACCATATGGGAAGACATTTCCTTTAAAAAAACATCAAGGTCAAAACTATAAATGTTGAAATTATGCCTGTTGTAATTAAAAGCGCCATATTTTTTCTCAGAGATGTTGGGGAAAAGTCCCATATAAAATCAGTCTAAAATGTGTTTGAAGAGAGAACAGCCAGACACAATGAAAAGTATACAGTATTTTTCCCAGCTTGATTTTGGTCAACTAAAGACAGTGTTGATTCAGCCAGGATTTCAACCTTGAATCTTCTGATCTGTGTACACAGTCATAGCGTCTGTCACGACAAGGTTCCTTGGTTTTCTGTTACAGATGCATATCTTCATTTGATCCTCCTGTTGTTGCATGAATTTTACTGCAGAGCAAGAAATGCAAACATGAAGTGTATTCAACGTTTAAAAAGCATTGTCAATTTTGAATCTACATAACATTTCACATTTCCTGTTACTGAGGGAATATTGTTGTGTTGTGTGATACTGCTGCCAGGTAAAATCTGTTGTTACACAAGTGCATGCCAAATAATAAGATTTCTATCCCATACCGGGAGTAGAACCTATGACATGCTTTCCACCTGGCTACCCCTACCCGGGACAACAGCACTGCCCTCCCCTCTGCTACTCGCCCAAGCCTTCCCCATTTCTCTTTCTCCCAAATACAGTCAGCTGATGTTCTTAATGAGCTGCAAAATCTGGACCCTTACAAATCAGCCGGGCTAGATAATCTGGACCCTTTCTTTCTAAAACTATCTGCTGAAATTGTTGCCACCCCTATTACTAGCCTCTTCAACCTCTCTTTCGTGTCGTCTGAGATCCCCAAAGATTGGAAAGCAGCTGCGGTTATCCCCCTCTTCAAAGGGGGGGACACCCTTGACCCTAACTGCTACAGACCTATATCTATCCTACCCTGCCTTTCTAAGGTCTTCGAAAGCCAAGTCAACAAACAGATTACCGACCATTTCGAATCACACCACACCTTCTCCGCTATGCAATCTGGTTTCAGAGCTGGTCATGGGTGCACCTCAGCCACGCTCAAGGTCATAAACGATATCGTAACCGCCATCGATAGGAAACAATACTGTGCAGCCGTATTCATTGACCTGGCCAAGGCTTTTGACTCTGTCAATCACCACATCCTCATTGGCAGACTCGACAGCCTTGGTTTCTCTAATGATTGCCTCGCCTGGTTCACCAACTACTTCTCTGATAGAGTTCAGTGTGTCAAATCGGAGGGTCTGTTGTCCGGGCCTCTGGCAGTCTCTATGGGGGTGCCACAGGGTTCAATTCTTGGACCGACTCTCTTCTCTGTTTACATCAATGATGTCGCTCTTGCTGCTGGTGATTCTCTGATCCACCTCTACGCAGACGACACTATTCTGTATACTTCTGGCCCTTCTTTTGACACTGTGTTAACAACCCTCCAGGCGAGCTTCAATGCCATACAACTCTCCTTCCGTGGCCTCCAACTGCTCTTAAATACAAGTAAAACCAAATGCATGCTCTTCAACCGATCGCTGCCTGCTCCTGCCCGCCTGTCCAACATCACTACTTTGGACGGCTCTGACTTAGAATATGTGGACAACTACAAATACCTAGGTGTCTGGTTAGACTGTAAACTCTCCTTCCAGACCCACATCAAACATCTCCAATCCAAAGTCAAATCTAGAATTGGCTTCCTATTCCGCAACAAAGCATCCTTTACTCATGCTGCCAAACATACCCTTGTAAAACTGACCATCCTACCAATCCTCGACTTCGGTGATGTCATTTACAAAATAGCCTCCAAAACCCTACTCAATAAATTGGATGCAGTCTATCACAGTGCCATCCGTTTTGTCACCAAAGCCCCATATACTACCCACCACTGCGACCTGTACACTCTCGTTGGCTGGCCCTCGCTTCATACTCGTCGCCAAACCCATTGGTTCCAGGTCATCTACAAGACCCTGCTAGGTAAAGTCCCCCCTTATCTCAGCTCGCTGGTCACCATAGCAGCACCTACCCGTAGCACGCGCTCCAGCAGGTATATCTCTCTAGTCACCCCCAAAACCAATTCTTCCTTTGGACGCCTCTCCTTCCAGTTCTCTGCTGCCAATGACTGGAACGAACTACAAAAATCTCTGAAACTGGAAACACCTATCTCCCTCACTAGCTTTAAGCACCAGCTGTCAGAGCAGCTCATAGATTACTGCACCTGTACATAACCCATCTACAATTTAGCCCAAACAACTACCTCTTTACCTACTGTATTTATTTATTAATTTATTTTGCTCCTTTGCACCCCATTATTTCTGTCTCTACTTTGCACTTTCTTCCAATGCAAACCAACCATTCCAGTGTTTTTTTTAGTTTTTATTTTACTTGCTGTGTTGTACTCACTTCGCCTCCATGGCCTTTTTATATTTTTATTTATTTATACATATATCTGTTTGCCTTCACCTCCCTTATCTCACCTCACTTGCTCACATTGTATATAGACTTATTTTTTTATCTTTTTCACTGTATTATTGACTATATGTTTGTTTTTACTCCATGTGTAACTATGTGTTGTTGTATGTGTCGAACTGCTTTGCTTTATCTTGGCCAGGTCGCAATTGTAAATGAGAACGTGTTCTCAATTTGCCTACCTGGTTAAATAAAGGTTAAATAAATAAAAATAAAAAAACCTGTGCGTACACCAGAAATCCTTACCGATAGACCATATGGGAAAAGTCTTCTTAAAAAAAACATCACAGACAAATCTATAAATGTTGAAATGATGCCTTTTGTAATTAATAGCTCCATTTTTTTTCTCAGAGATGTTGGGATGAAAAGTCCCATATAAAATCAGTCTAAAATGTGATTGAAAAGAGAACAGCCAGACACAATGAAAAGTATACAGTATCATTCCCGGCTTGATTTCAATCAATTAAATTTAGTGACGAGCCAGCCAGGAGTCAAACCTAGAATCTTCTGATCCGTAGTCAGACACGTTATCCATTGCGCCACTGGCCCCACAAACAAGCTGAAGTCAGGTCACTCCTAGAACAGTGTACACAGTCATAGCTTTTGTCAACGACAAGGTTCTTTGGTTTTCTGTTACAGATGCATATCTTCATTTGATCCTCCTGTTGTTGCATGAATTTTACTGCAGAGCAAGAACTGCAAACATGAAGTGTATTCAACGTTTAAAAAGCCTTGTCAATTTTGAATCTACATAACATGTCACATTTCCTGAGGGAATACTTTTGTGTTGTGTGATACTGCAGCCAGTTAAAATATGTTGTTACACAAGTGCATGGCACACGACAAGATGTTCTTTCCCATACCGGGAGTTAAACCCGGGCCACCTGGGTGAAAACCAGGAATACTTACCGCTAGACCATATGGGAAGACGTTTCCTTTAAAAAAACATCAAGGTCAAAACTATAAATGTTGAAATTATGCCTGTTGTAATTAAAAGCGCCATATTTTTTCTCAGAGATGTTGGGGAAAAGTCCCATATAAAATCAGTCTAAAATGTGTTTGAAGAGAGAACAGCCAGACACAATGAAAAGTATACAGTATTTTTCCCAGCTTGATTTTGGTCAACTAAAGACAGTGTTGATTCAGCCAGGATTTCAACCTTGAATCTTCTGATCTGTGTACACAGTCATAGCGTCTGTCACGACAAGGTTCCTTGGTTTTCTGTTACAGATGCATATCTTCATTTGATCCTCCTGTTGTTGCATGAATTTTACTGCAGAGCAAGAAATGCAAACATGAAGTGTATTCAACGTTTAAAAAGCATTGTCAATTTTGAATCTACATTACATTTCACATTTCCTGAGGGAATATTGTTGTGTTGTGTGATACTGCTGCCAGGTAAAATCTGTTGTTACACAAGTGCATGCCAAATAATAAGGTTTCTATCCCATACCGGGAGTAGAACCTATGACACCTGTGCGTACACCAGAAATCCTTACCGATAGACCATATGGGAAAAGACTTTCTTTAAAAAAACATCACAGACAAATCTATAAATGTTGAAATGATGCCTTTTGTAATTAATAGCTCCATTTTTTTTCTCAGAGATGTTGGGATGAAAAGTCCCATATAAAATCAGTCTAAAATGTGTTTGAAAAGAGAACAGCCAGACACAATGAAAAGTATACAGTATCATTCCAGGCTTGATTTCAATCAATTAAATATAGTGACGAGGCAGCCAGGAGTCGAACCTAGAATCTTCTGATCCATAGTCAGACACGTTATCCATTGCGCCACTGGCCCCACAGACAAGCTGAAGTCAGGTCACTGCTAGAACAGTGTACACAGTCATAGCTTTTGTCAACGACAAGGTTCATTGGTTTTCTGTTACAGATGCATATCTTCATTTGATCCTCCTGTTGTTGCATGAATTTTACTGCAGAGCAAGAACTGCAAAAATGAAGTGTATTCAACGTTTAAAAAGCCTTGTCAATTTTGAATCTACATAACATGTCACATTTCCTGAGGGAATACTTTTGTGTTGTGTGATACTGCAGCCAGTTAAAATATGTTGTTACACAAGTGCATGGCACACGACAAGATGTTCTTTCCCATACCGGGAGTTGAACCCGGGCCACCTGGGTGAAAACCAGGAATCCTTACCGCTAGACCATATGGGAAGACGTTTGCTTTAAAAAAACATCAAGGTCAAAACTATAAATGTTGAAATTATGCCTGTTGTAATTAAAAGCGCCATATTTTTTCTCAGAGATGTTGAGGAAAAGTCCCATATAAAATCAGTCTAAAATGTGTTTGAAGAGAGAACAGCCAGACACAATGAAAAGTATACAGTATTTTTCCCAGCTTGATTTTGGTCAACTAAAGACAGTGTTGATTCAGCCAGGATTTCAACCTTGAATCTTCTGATCTGTGTACACAGTCATAGCGTCTGTCACGACAAGGTTCCTTGGTTTTCTGTTACAGATGCATATCTTCATTTGATCCTCCTGTTGTTGCATGAATTTTACTGCAGAGCAAGAAATGCAAACATGAAGTGTATTCAACGTTTAAAAAGCATTGTCAATTTTGAATCTACATAACATTTCACATTTCCTGTTGCTGGGGGAATATTGTTGTGTTGTGTGATACTGCTGCCAGGTAAAATCTGTTGTTACACAAGTGCATGCCAAATAATAAGATTTCTATCCCATACCGGGAGTAGAACCTATGACATGCTTTCCACCTGGCTACCCCTACCCGGGACAACAGCACTGCCCTCCCCTCTGCTACTCGCCCAAGCCTTCCCCATTTCTCTTTCTCCCAAATACAGTCAGCTGATGTTCTTAATGAGCTGCAAAATCTGGACCCTTACAAATCAGCCGGGCTAGATAATCTGGACCCTTTCTTTCTAAAACTATCTGCTGAAATTGTTGCCACCCCTATTACTAGCCTCTTCAACCTCTCTTTCGTGTCGTCTGAGATCCCCAAAGATTGGAAAGCAGCTGCGGTTATCCCCCTCTTCAAAGGGGGGGACACCCTTGACCCTAACTGCTACAGACCTATATCTATCCTACCCTGCCTTTCTAAGGTCTTCGAAAGCCAAGTCAACAAACAGATTACCGACCATTTCGAATCACACCACACCTTCTCCGCTATGCAATCTGGTTTCAGAGCTGGTCATGGGTGCACCTCAGCCACGCTCAAGGTCATAAACGATATCGTAACCGCCATCGATAGGAAACAATACTGTGCAGCCGTATTCATTGACCTGGCCAAGGCTTTTGACTCTGTCAATCACCACATCCTCATTGGCAGACTCGACAGCCTTGGTTTCTCTAATGATTGCCTCGCCTGGTTCACCAACTACTTCTCTGATAGAGTTCAGTGTGTCAAATCGGAGGGTCTGTTGTCCGGGCCTCTGGCAGTCTCTATGGGGGTGCCACAGGGTTCAATTCTTGGACCGACTCTCTTCTCTGTTTACATCAATGATGTCGCTCTTGCTGCTGGTGATTCTCTGATCCACCTCTACGCAGACGACACTATTCTGTATACTTCTGGCCCTTCTTTTGACACTGTGTTAACAACCCTCCAGGCGAGCTTCAATGCCATACAACTCTCCTTCCGTGGCCTCCAACTGCTCTTAAATACAAGTAAAACCAAATGCATGCTCTTCAACCGATCGCTGCCTGCTCCTGCCCGCCTGTCCAACATCACTACTTTGGACGGCTCTGACTTAGAATATGTGGACAACTACAAATACCTAGGTGTCTGGTTAGACTGTAAACTCTCCTTCCAGACCCACATCAAACATCTCCAATCCAAAGTCAAATCTAGAATTGGCTTCCTATTCCGCAACAAAGCATCCTTTACTCATGCTGCCAAACATACCCTTGTAAAACTGACCATCCTACCAATCCTCGACTTCGGTGATGTCATTTACAAAATAGCCTCCAAAACCCTACTCAATAAATTGGATGCAGTCTATCACAGTGCCATCCGTTTTGTCACCAAAGCCCCATATACTACCCACCACTGCGACCTGTACACTCTCGTTGGCTGGCCCTCGCTTCATACTCGTCGCCAAACCCATTGGTTCCAGGTCATCTACAAGACCCTGCTAGGTAAAGTCCCCCCTTATCTCAGCTCGCTGGTCACCATAGCAGCACCTACCCGTAGCACGCGCTCCAGCAGGTATATCTCTCTAGTCACCCCCAAAACCAATTCTTCCTTTGGACGCCTCTCCTTCCAGTTCTCTGCTGCCAATGACTGGAACGAACTACAAAAATCTCTGAAACTGGAAACACCTATCTCCCTCACTAGCTTTAAGCACCAGCTGTCAGAGCAGCTCATAGATTACTGCACCTGTACATAACCCATCTACAATTTAGCCCAAACAACTACCTCTTTACCTACTGTATTTATTTATTAATTTATTTTGCTCCTTTGCACCCCATTATTTCTGTCTCTACTTTGCACTTTCTTCCAATGCAAACCAACCATTCCAGTGGTTTTTTTAGTTTTTATTTTACTTGCTGTGTTGTACTCACTTCGCCTCCATGGCCTTTTTATATTTTTATTTATTTATACATATATCTGTTTGCCTTCACCTCCCTTATCTCACCTCACTTGCTCACATTGTATATAGACTTATTTTTTTATCTTTTTCACTGTATTATTGACTATATGTTTGTTTTTACTCCATGTGTAACTATGTGTTGTTGTATGTGTCGAACTGCTTTGCTTTATCTTGGCCAGGTCGCAATTGTAAATGAGAACGTGTTCTCAATTTGCCTACCTGGTTAAATAAAGGTTAAATAAATAAAAATAAAAAAACCTGTGCGTACACCAGAAATCCTTACCGATAGACCATATGGGAAAAGTCTTCTTAAAAAAAACATCACAGACAAATCTATAAATGTTGAAATGATGCCTTTTGTAATTAATAGCTCCATTTTTTTTCTCAGAGATGTTGGGATGAAAAGTCCCATATAAAATCAGTCTAAAATGTGTTTGAAAAGAGAACAGCCAGACACAATGAAAAGTATACAGTATCATTCCCGGCTTGATTTCAATCAATTAAATATAGTGACGTGCCAGCCAGGAGTCGAACCTAGAATTTTCTGATCCGTAGTCAGACACGTTATCCATTGCGCCACTGGCCCCACAGTCAAGCTGAAGTCAGGTCACTCCTTGAACAGTGTACACAGTCATAGCTTTTGTCAACGACAAGGTTCTTTGGTTTTCTGTTACAGATGCATATCTTCATTTGATCCTCCTGTTGTTGCATGAATTTTACTGCAGAGCAAGAACTGCAAACATGAAGTGTATTCAACGTTTAAAAAGCCTTGTCAATTTTGAATCTACATAACATGTCACATTTCCTGAGGGAACACTTTTGTGTTGTGTGATACTGCAGCCAGTTAAAATATGTTGTTACACAAGTGCATGGCACACGACAAGATGTTCTTTCCCATAGCGGGAGTTGAACCCGGGCCACCTGGGTGAAAACCAGGAATCCTTACCGCTAGACCATATGGGAAGCCGTTTCCTTTATAAAAACATCAAGGTCAAAACTATAAATGTTGAAATTATGCCTGTTGTAATTAAAAGCGTCATATTTTTTCTCAGAGATGTTGGGGAAAAGTCCCATATAAAATCAGTCTAAAATGTGTTTGAAGAGAGAACAGCCAGACACAATGAAAAGTATACAGTATTTTTCCCAGCTTGATTTTGGTCAACTAAAGACAGTGTTGATTCAGCCAGGATTTCAACCTTGAATCTTCTGATCTGTGTACACAGTCATAGCGTCTGTCACGACAAGGTTCCTTGGTTTTCTGTTACAGATGCATATCTTCATTTGATCCTCCTGTTGTTGCATGAATTTTACTGCAGAGCAAGAACTGCAAACATGAAGTGTATTCAACGTTTAAAAAGCATTGTCAATTTTGAATCTACATAACATTTCACATTTCCTGTTGCTGAGGGAATATTGTTGTGTTGTGTGATACTGCTGCCAGGTAAAATCTGTTGTTACACAAGTGCATGCCAAATAATAAGATTTCTATCCCATACCGGGAGTAGAACCTATGACACCTGTGCGTACACCAGAAATCCTTACCGATAGACCATATGGGAACAGACTTTCTTAAAAAAAACATCACAGACAAAACTATAAATGTTGAAATGATGCCTTTTGTAATTAATAGCTCCATTTTTTTTCTCAGAGATGTTGGGATGAAAAGTCCCATATAAAATCAGTCTAAAATGTGATTGAAAAGAGAACAGCCAGACACAATGAAAAGTATACAGTATCATTCCCGGCTTGATTTCAATCAATTAAATTTAGTGACGAGCCAGCCAGGAGTCAAACCTAGAATCTTCTGATCCGTAGTCAGACACGTTATCCATTGCGCCACTGGCCCCACTAACAAGCTGAAGTCAGGTCACTCCTAGAACAGTGTACACAGTCATAGCTTTTGTCAACGACAAGGTTCTTTGGTTTTCTGTTACAGATGCATATCTTCATTTGATCCTCCTGTTGTTGCATGAATTTTACTGCAGAGCAAGAACTGCAAACATGAAGTGTATTGAACGTTTAAAAAGCCTTGTCAATTTTGAATCTACATAACATGTCACATTTCCTGAGGGAATACTTTTGTGTTGTGTGATACTGCAGCCAGTTAAAATATGTTGTTACACAAGTGCATGGCACACGACAAGATGTTCTTTCCCATACCGGGAGTTAAACCCGGGCCACCTGGGTGAAAACCAGGAATACTTACCGCTAGACCATATGGGAAGACGTTTCCTTTAAAAAAACATCAAGGTCAAAACTATAAATGTTGAAATTATGCCTGTTGTAATTAAAAGCGCCATATTTTTTCTCAGAGATGTTGGGGAAAAGTCCCATATAAAATCAGTCTAAAATGTGTTTGAAGAGAGAACAGCCAGACACAATGAAAAGTATACAGTATTTTTCCCAGCTTGATTTTGGTCAACTAAAGACAGTGTTGATTCAGCCAGGATTTCAACCTTGAATCTTCTGATCTGTGTACACAGTCATAGCGTCTGTCACGACAAGGTTCCTTGGTTTTCTGTTACAGATGCATATCTTCATTTGATCCTCCTGTTGTTGCATGAATTTTACTGCAGAGCAAGAAATGCAAACATGAAGTGTATTCAACGTTTAAAAAGCATTGTCAATTTTGAATCTACATAACATTTCACATTTCCTGAGGGAATATTGTTGTGTTGTGTGATACTGCTGCCAGGTAAAATCTGTTGTTACACAAGTGCATGCCAAATAATAAGGTTTCTATCCCATACCGGGAGTAGAACCTATGACACCTGTGCGTACACCAGAAATCCTTACCGATAGACCATATGGGAAAAGACTTTCTTTAAAAAAACATCACAGACAAATCTATAAATGTTGAAATGATGCCTTTTGTAATTAATAGCTCCATTTTTTTTCTCAGAGATGTTGGGATGAAAAGTCCCATATAAAATCAGTCTAAAATGTGTTTGAAAAGAGAACAGCCAGACACAATGAAAAGTATACAGTATCATTCCCGGCTTGATTTCAATCAATTAAACAAAGTGACGAGCCAGCCAGGAGTTGAACCTAGAATCTTCTGATCCGTAGTCAGACACGTTATCCATTGCGCCACTGGCCCCACGGACAAGCTGAAGTCAGGTCACTCCTAGAACAGTGTACACAGTCATAGCTTTTGTCAACGACAAGGTTCTTTGGTTTTCTGTTACAGATGCATATCTTCATTTGATCCTCCTGTTGTTGCATGAATTTTACTGCAGAGCAAGAACTGCAAACATGAAGTGTATTCAACGTTTAAAAAGCCTTTTCAATTTTGAATCTACATAACATGTCACATTTCCTGAGGGAATACTTTTGTGTTGTGTGATACTGCAGCCAGTTAAAATATGTTGTTACACAAGTGCATGGCACACGACAAGATGTCCTTTCCCATACCGGGAGTTGAACCCAGAACACCTGGGTGAAAACCAGGAATCCTTACCGCTAGACCATATGGGAAGACATTTCCTTTAAAAAACATCAAGGTCAAAACTATAAATGTTGAAATTATGCCTGTTGTAATTAAAAGCGCCATATTTTTTCTCAGAGATGTTGAGGAAAAGTCCCATATAAAATCAGTCTAAAATGTGTTTGAAGAGAGAACAGCCAGACACAATGAAAAGTATACAGTATTTTTCCCAGCTTGATTTTGGTCAACTAAAGACAGTGTTGATTCAGCCAGGATTTCAACCTTGAATCTTCTGATCTGTGTACACAGTCATAGCGTCTGTCACGACAAGGTTCCTTGGTTTTCTGTTACAGATGCATATCTTCATTTGATCCTCCTGTTGTTGCATGAATTTTACTGCAGAGCAAGAAATGCAAACATGAAGTGTATTCAACGTTTAAAAAGCATTGTCAATTTTGAATCTACATAACATTTCACATTTCCTGTTGCTGGGGGAATATTGTTGTGTTGTGTGATACTGCTGCCAGGTCAAATCTGTTGTTACACAAGTGCATGCCAAATAATAAGATTTCTATCCCATACCGGGAGTAGAACCTATGACACCTGTACGTACACCAGAAATCCTTACCGATAGACCATATGGGAAAAGACTTCTTAAAAAAAACATCACAGACAAATCTATAAATGTTGAAATGATGCCTTTTGTAATTAATAGCTCCATTTTTTTTCTCAGAGATGTTGGGATGAAAAGTCCCATATAAAATCAGTCTAAAATGTGTTTGAAAAGAGAACAGACACAATGAAAAGTATACAGTATCATTCCCGGCTTGATTTCAATCAATTAAATATAGTGATGAGCCAGCCATGAGTCGAACCTAGAATCTTCTGATCTATAGTCAGACACGTTATCCACTGCGCCACTGTGCCCACAGACAAGCTAAAGTCAGGTCACTCCTAGAACAGTGTACACAGTCATAGCTTTTGTCAACGACAAGGTTCTTTGGTTTTCTGTTACAGATGCATATCTTCATTTGATCCTCCTGTTGTTGCATGAATTTTACTGCAGAGCAAGAACTGCAAACATGAAGTGTATTCAACGTTTAAATAGCCTTGTCAATTTTGAATCTACATAACATGTCACATTTCCTGAGGGAATACTTTTGTGTTGTATGATACTGCAGCCAGTTAAAATATGTTGTTACACAAGTGCATGGCACACGACAAGATGTTCTTCCCCATACCGGGAGTTGAACCCGGGCCACCTGGGTGAAAACCAGGAATCCTTACCGCTAGACCATATGGGAAGACATTTCCTTTAAAAAACATCAAGATCAAAACTATAAATGTTGAAATTATGCCTGTTGTAATTAAAAGCGCCATATTTTTTCTCAGAGATGTTGGGGAAAAGTCCCATATAAAATCAGTCTAAAATGTGTTTGAAGAGAGAACAGCCAGACACAATAAAAAGTATACAGTATTTTTCCCAGCTTGATTTTGGTCAACTAAAGACAGTGTTGATTCAGCCAGGATTTCAACCTTGAATCTTCTGATCTGTGTACACAGACATAGCGTCTGTCACGACAAGGTTCCTTGGTTTTCTGTTACAGATGCATATCTTCATTTGATCCTCCTGTTGTTGCATGAATTTTACTGCAGAGCAAGAAATGCAAACATGAAGTGTATTCAACGTTTAAAAAGCATTGTCAATTTTGAATCTACATAACATTTCACATTTCCTGTTGCTGAGGGAATATTGTTGTGTTGTGTGATACTGCTGCCAGGTAAAATCTGTTGTTACACAAGTGCATGCCAAATAATAAGATTTCTATCCCATACCGGGAGTAGAACCTATGACACCTGTGCATACACCAGAAATCCTTACCGATAGACCACATGGGAAAAGACTTCTTAAAAAAAACATCACAGACAAATCTATAAATGTTGAAATGATGCCTTTTGTAATTAATAGCTCCATTTTTTTTCTCAGAGATGTTGGGATGAAAAGTCCCATATAAAATCCGTCTAAAATGTGTTTGAAAAGAGAACAGACACAATGAAAAGTATACAGTATCATTCCCGGCTTGATTTCAATCAATTAAATATAGTGATGAGCTAGCCAGGAGTCGAACCTAGAATCTTCTGATCCGTAGTCAGACACGTTATCCATTGCGCCACTGGCCCCACAGACAAGCTGAAGTCAGGTCACTCCTAGAACAGTGTACACAGTCATACCTTTTGTCAACGACAAGGTTCTTTGGTTTTCTGTTACAGATGCATATCTTCATTTGATCCTCCTGTTGTTGCATGAATTTTACTGCAGAGCAAGAACTGCAAACATGAAGTGTATTCAACGTTTAAAAAGCCTTTTCAATTTTGAATCTACATAACATGTCACATTTCCTGAGGGAATACTTTTGTGTTGTGTGATACTGCAGCCAGTTAAAATATGTTGTTACACAAGTGCATGGCACACGACAAGATGTTCTTTCCCATACCGGGAGTTGAACCCGGACCACCTGGGTGAAAACCAGGAATCCTTACCGCTAGACCATATGGGAAGACTTTTCCTTTAAAAAAACATCAAGGTCAAAACTATAAATGTTGAAATTATGCCTGTTGTAATTAAAAGCGCCATATTTTTTCTCAGAGATGTTGGGGAAAAGTCCCATATAAAATCAGTCTAAAATGTGTTTGAAGAGAGAACAGCCAGACCCAATGAAAAGTATACAGTATTTTTCCCAGCTTGATTTTGGTCAACTAAAGACAGTGTTGATTCAGCCAGGATTTCAACCTTGAATCTTCTGATCTGTGTACACAGTCATAGCGTCTGTCACGACAAGGTTCCTTGGTTTTCTGTTACAGATGCATATCTTCATTTGATCCTCCTGTTGTTGCATGAATTTTACTGCAGAGCAAGAAATGCAAACATGAAGTGTATTCAACGTTTAAAAAGCATTGTCAATTTTGAATCTACATAACATTTCACATTTCCTGTTACTGAGGGAATATTGTTGTGTTGTGTGATACTGCTGCCAGGTAAAATCTGTTGTTACACAAGTGCATGCCAAATAATAAGGTTTCTATCCCATACCGGGAGTAGAACCTATGACACCTGTGCGTACACCAGAAATCCTTACCGATAGACCATATGTGAAAAGACTTTCTTAAAAAAAACATCACAGACAAATCTATAAATGTTGAAATGATGCCTTTTGTAATTAATAGCTCAATTTTTTTTCTCAGAGATGTTGGGATGAAAAGTCCCATATAAAATCAGTCTAAAATGTGTTTGAAAAGAGAACAGCCAGACACAATGAAAAGTATACAGTATCATTCCCGGCTTGATTTCAATCAATTAAATATAGTGACGAGCCAGCCAGGAGTCGAACCTAGAATCTTCTGATCCGTAGTCAGACACGTTATCCATTGCACCACTGGCCCCACAGACAAGCTGAAGTCAGGTCACTCCTAGAACAGTGTACACAGTCATAGCTTTTGTCAACGACAAGGTTCTTTGGTTTTCTGTTACAGATGCATATCTTCATTTGATCCTCCTGTTGTTGCATGAATTTTACTGCAGAGCAAGAACTGCAAACATGAAGTGTATTCAACGTTTAAAAAGCCTTTTCAATTTTGAATCTACATAACATGTCACATTTCCTGAGGGAATACTTTTGTGTTGTGTGATACTGCAGCCAGTTAAAATATGTTGTTACACAAGTGCATGGCACACGACAAGATGTTCTGTCCCATACCGGGATTGAACCCGGGCCACCTGGGTGAAAACCAGGAATCCTTACCGCTAGACCATTTGGGAAGACATTTCCTTTAAAAAAACATCAAGGTCAAAACTATAAATGTTGAAATTATGCCTGTTGTAATTAAAAGCGCCATATTTTTTCTCAGAGATGTTGGGGAAAAGTCCCATATAAAATCAGTCTAAAATGTGTTTGAAGAGAGAACAGCCAGACCCAATGAAAAGTATACAGTATTTTTCCCAGCTTGATTTTGGTCAACTAAAGACAGTGTTGATTCAGCCAGGATTTCAACCTTGAATCTTCTGATCTGTGTACACAGACATAGCGTCTGTCACGACAAGGTTCCTTGGTTTTCTGTTACAGATGCATATCTTCATTTGATCCTCCTGTTGTTGCATGAATTTTACTGCAGAGCAAGAAATGCAAACATGAAGTGTATTCAACGTTTAAAAAGCATTGTCAATTTTGAATCTACATAACATTTCACATTTCCTGTTGCTGAGGGAATATTGTTGTGTTGTGTGATACTGCTGCCAGGTAAAATCTGTTGTTACACAAGTGCATGCCAAATAATAAGATTTCTATCCCATACCGGGAGTAGAACCTATGACACCTGTGCATACACCAGAAATCCTTACCGATAGACCATATGGGAAAAGACTTTCTTAAAAAAAACATCACAGACAAATCTATAAATGTTGAAATGATGCCTTTTGTAATTAATAGCTCCATTTTTTTTCTCAGAGATGTTGGGATGAAAAGTCCCATATAAAATCCGTCTAAAATGTGTTTGAAAAGAGAACAGACACAATGAAAAGTATACAGTATCATTCCCGGCTTGATTTCAATCAATTAAATATAGTGATGAGCTAGCCAGGAGTCGAACCTAGAATCTTCTGATCCGTAGTCAGACACGTTATCCATTGCACCACTGGCCCCACAGACAAGCTGAAGTCAGGTCACTCCTAGAACAGTGTACACAGTCATACCTTTTGTCAACGACAAGGTTCTTTGGTTTTCTGTTACAGATGCATATCTTCATTTGATCCTCCTGTTGTTGCATGAATTTTACTGCAGAGCAAGAACTGCAAACATGAAGTGTATTCAACCTTTAAAAAGCCTTGTCAATTTTGAATCTACATAACATGTCACATTTCCTGAGGGAATACTTTTGTGTTGTGTGATACTGCAGCCAGTAAAAATATGTTGTTACACAAGTGCATGACACATGACAAGATGTTCTTTCCCATACCGGGAGTTGAACCCGGGCCACCTGGGTGAAAACCAGGAATCCTTACCACTAGACCATATGGGAAGACATTTCCTTTAAAAAAACATCAAGGTCAAAACTATAAATGTTGAAATTATGCCTGTTGTAATTAAAAGCGCCATATTTTTTCTCAGAGGTGTTGGGGAAAAGTCCCATATAAAATCAGTCTAAAATGTGTTTGAAGAGAGAACAGCCAGACACAATAAAAAGTATACAGTATTTTTCCCAGCTTGATTTTGGTCAACTAAAGACAGTGTTGATTCAGCCAGGATTTCAACCTTGAATCTTCTGATCTGTGTACACAGTCATAGCGTCTGTCACGACAAGGTTCCTTGGTTTTCTGTTACAGATGCATATCTTCATTTGATCCTCCTGTTGTTGCATGAATTTTACTGCAGAGCAAGAAATGCAAACATGAAGTGTATTCAACGTTTAAAAAGCATTGTCATTTTTTGAATCTACATAACATTTCACATTTCCTGTTGCTGAGGGAATATTGTTGTGTTGTGTGATACTGCTGCCAGGTAAAATCTGTTGTTACACAAGTGCATGCCAAATAATAAGATTTCTATCCCATACCGGGAGTAGAACCTATGACACCTGTGCATACACCAGAAATCCTTACCGACAGACCATATGGGAAAAGACTTCTTACAAAACACATCACAGACAAATCTATAAATGTTGAAATGATGCCTTTTGTAATTAATAGCTCCATTTTTTTTCTCAGAGATGTTGGGATGAAAAGTCCCATATAAAATCAGTCTAAAATGTGTTTGAAAAGAGAACAGACACAATGAAAAGTATACAGTATCATTCCCGGCTTGATTTCAATCAATTAAATATAGTGATGAGCCAGCCAGGAGTCGAACCTAGAATCTTCTGATCCATAGTCAGACACGTTATCCATTGCGCCTCTGTACCCACAGACAAGCTGAAGTCAGGTCACTCCTAGAACAGTGTACACAGTCATAGCTTTTGTCAACGACAAGGTTCTTTGGTTTTCTGTTACAGATGCATATCTTCATTTGATCCTCCTGTTGTTGCATGAATTTTACTGCAGAGCAAGAACTGCAAACATGAAGTGTATTCAACGTTTAAAAAGCCTTTTCAATTTTGAATCTACATAACATGTCACATTTCCTGAGGGAATACTTTTGTGTTGTGTGATACTGCAGCCAGTTAAAATATGTTGTTACACAAGTGCATGGCACACGACAAGATGTTCTGTCCCATACCGGGATTGAACCCGGGCCACCTGGGTGAAAACCAGGAATCCTTACCGCTAGACCATATGGGAAGACATTTCCTTTAAAAAAACATCAAGGTCAAAACTATAAATGTTGAAATTATGCCTGTTGTAATTAAAAGCGCCATATTTTTTCTCAGAGATGTTGGGGAAAAGTCCCATATAAAATCAGTCTAAAATGTGTTTGAAGAGAGAACAGCCAGACACAATGAAAAGTATACAGTATTTTTCCCAGCTTGATTTTGGTCAACTAAAGACAGTGTTGATTCAGCCAGGATTTCAACCTTGAATCTTCTGATCTGTGTACACAGACATAGCGTCTGTCACGACAAGGTTCCTTGGTTTTCTGTTACAGATGCATATCTTCATTTGATCCTCCTGTTGTTGCATGAATTTTACTGCAGAGCAAGAAATGCAAACATGAAGTGTATTCAACGTTTAAAAAGCATTGTCAATTTTGAATCTACATAACATTTCACATTTCCTGTTGCTGAGGGAATATTGTTGTGTTGTGTGATACTGCTGCCAGGTAAAATCTGTTGTTACACAAGTGCATGCCAAATAATAAGATTTCTATCCCATACCGGGAGTAGAACCTATGACACCTGTGCATACACCAGAAATCCTTACCGATAGACCATATGGGAAAAGACTTCTTAAAAAAAACATCACAGACAAATCTATAAATGTTGAAATGATGCCTTTTGTAATTAATAGCTCCATTTTTTTTCTCAGAGATGTTGGGATGAAAAGTCCCATATAAAATCCGTCTAAAATGTGTTTGAAAAGAGAACAGACACAATGAAAAGTATACAGTATCATTCCCGGCTTGATTTCAATCAATTAAATATAGTGATGAGCTAGCCAGGAGTCGAACCTAGAATCTTCTGATCCGTAGTCAGACACGTTATCCATTGCGCCACTGGCCCCACAGACAAGCTGAAGTCAGGTCACTCCTAGAACAGTGTACACAGTCATACCTTTTGTCAACGACAAGGTTCTTTGGTTTTCTGTTACAGATGCATATCTTCATTTGATCCTCCTGTTGTTGCATGAATTTTACTGCAGAGCAAGAACTGCAAACATGAAGTGTATTCAACGTTTAAAAAGCCTTTTCAATTTTGAATCTACATAACATGTCACATTTCCTGAGGGAATACTTTTGTGTTGTGTGATACTGCAGCCAGTTAAAATATGTTGTTACACAAGTGCATGGCACACGACAAGATGTTCTTTCCCATACCGGGAGTTGAACCCGGACCACCTGGGTGAAAACCAGGAATCCTTACCGCTAGACCATATGGGAAGACTTTTCCTTTAAAAAAACATCAAGGTCAAAACTATAAATGTTGAAATTATGCCTGTTGTAATTAAAAGCGCCATATTTTTTCTCAGAGATGTTGGGGAAAAGTCCCATATAAAATCAGTCTAAAATGTGTTTGAAGAGAGAACAGCCAGACCCAATGAAAAGTATACAGTATTTTTCCCAGCTTGATTTTGGTCAACTAAAGACAGTGTTGATTCAGCCAGGATTTCAACCTTGAATCTTCTGATCTGTGTACACAGTCATAGCGTCTGTCACGACAAGGTTCCTTGGTTTTCTGTTACAGATGCATATCTTCATTTGATCCTCCTGTTGTTGCATGAATTTTACTGCAGAGCAAGAAATGCAAACATGAAGTGTATTCAACGTTTAAAAAGCATTGTCAATTTTGAATCTACATAACATTTCACATTTCCTGTTACTGAGGGAATATTGTTGTGTTGTGTGATACTGCTGCCAGGTAAAATCTGTTGTTACACAAGTGCATGCCAAATAATAAGGTTTCTATCCCATACCGGGAGTAGAACCTATGACACCTGTGCGTACACCAGAAATCCTTACCGATAGACCATATGTGAAAAGACTTTCTTAAAAAAAACATCACAGACAAATCTATAAATGTTGAAATGATGCCTTTTGTAATTAATAGCTCAATTTTTTTTCTCAGAGATGTTGGGATGAAAAGTCCCATATAAAATCAGTCTAAAATGTGTTTGAAAAGAGAACAGCCAGACACAATGAAAAGTATACAGTATCATTCCCGGCTTGATTTCAATCAATTAAATATAGTGACGAGCCAGCCAGGAGTCGAACCTAGAATCTTCTGATCCGTAGTCAGACACGTTATCCATTGCACCACTGGCCCCACAGACAAGCTGAAGTCAGGTCACTCCTAGAACAGTGTACACAGTCATAGCTTTTGTCAACGACAAGGTTCTTTGGTTTTCTGTTACAGATGCATATCTTCATTTGATCCTCCTGTTGTTGCATGAATTTTACTGCAGAGCAAGAACTGCAAACATGAAGTGTATTCAACGTTTAAAAAGCCTTTTCAATTTTGAATCTACATAACATGTCACATTTCCTGAGGGAATACTTTTGTGTTGTGTGATACTGCAGCCAGTTAAAATATGTTGTTACACAAGTGCATGGCACACGACAAGATGTTCTGTCCCATACCGGGATTGAACCCGGGCCACCTGGGTGAAAACCAGGAATCCTTACCGCTAGACCATATGGGAAGACATTTCCTTTAAAAAAACATCAAGGTCAAAACTATAAATGTTGAAATTATGCCTGTTGTAATTAAAAGCGCCATATTTTTTCTCAGAGATGTTGGGGAAAAGTCCCATATAAAATCAGTCTAAAATGTGTTTGAAGAGAGAACAGCCAGACCCAATGAAAAGTATACAGTATTTTTCCCAGCTTGATTTTGGTCAACTAAAGACAGTGTTGATTCAGCCAGGATTTCAACCTTGAATCTTCTGATCTGTGTACACAGACATAGCGTCTGTCACGACAAGGTTCCTTGGTTTTCTGTTACAGATGCATATCTTCATTTGATCCTCCTGTTGTTGCATGAATTTTACTGCAGAGCAAGAAATGCAAACATGAAGTGTATTCAACGTTTAAAAAGCATTGTCAATTTTGAATCTACATAACATTTCACATTTCCTGTTGCTGAGGGAATATTGTTGTGTTGTGTGATACTGCTGCCAGGTAAAATCTGTTGTTACACAAGTGCATGCCAAATAATAAGATTTCTATCCCATACCGGGAGTAGAACCTATGACACCTGTGCATACACCAGAAATCCTTACCGATAGACCATATGGGAAAAGACTTTCTTAAAAAAAACATCACAGACAAATCTATAAATGTTGAAATGATGCCTTTTGTAATTAATAGCTCCATTTTTTTTCTCAGAGATGTTGGGATGAAAAGTCCCATATAAAATCCGTCTAAAATGTGTTTGAAAAGAGAACAGACACAATGAAAAGTATACAGTATCATTCCCGGCTTGATTTCAATCAATTAAATATAGTGATGAGCTAGCCAGGAGTCGAACCTAGAATCTTCTGATCCGTAGTCAGACACGTTATCCATTGCACCACTGGCCCCACAGACAAGCTGAAGTCAGGTCACTCCTAGAACAGTGTACACAGTCATACCTTTTGTCAACGACAAGGTTCTTTGGTTTTCTGTTACAGATGCATATCTTCATTTGATCCTCCTGTTGTTGCATGAATTTTACTGCAGAGCAAGAACTGCAAACATGAAGTGTATTCAACCTTTAAAAAGCCTTGTCAATTTTGAATCTACATAACATGTCACATTTCCTGAGGGAATACTTTTGTGTTGTGTGATACTGCAGCCAGTAAAAATATGTTGTTACACAAGTGCATGACACATGACAAGATGTTCTTTCCCATACCGGGAGTTGAACCCGGGCCACCTGGGTGAAAACCAGGAATCCTTACCACTAGACCATATGGGAAGACATTTCCTTTAAAAAAACATCAAGGTCAAAACTATAAATGTTGAAATTATGCCTGTTGTAATTAAAAGCGCCATATTTTTTCTCAGAGATGTTGGGGAAAAGTCCCATATAAAATCAGTCTAAAATGTGTTTGAAGAGAGAACAGCCAGACACAATGAAAAGTATACAGTATTTTTCCCAGCTTGATTTTGGTCAACTAAAGACAGTGTTGATTCAGCCAGGATTTCAACCTTGAATCTTCTGACCTGTGTACACAGTCATAGCGTCTGTCACGACAAGGTTCCTTGGTTTTCTGTTACAGATGCATATCTTCATTTGATCCTCCTGTTGTTGCATGAATTTTACTGCAGAGCAAGAAATGCAAACATGAAGTGTATTCAACGTTTAAAAAGCATTGTCAATTTTGAATCTACATAACATTTCACATTTCCTGTTGCTTAGGGAATATTGTTGTGTTGTGTGATACTGCTGCCAGGTAAAATCTGTTGTTACACAAGTGCATGCCAAATAATAAGATTTCTATCCCATACCGGGAGTAGAACCTATGACACCTGTGCATACACCAGAAATCCTTACCGATAGACCATATGGGAAAAGACTTCTTAAAAAAAACATCACAGACAAATCTATAAATGTTGAAATGATGCCTTTTGTAATTAATAGCTCCATTTTTTTTCTCAGAGATGTTGGGATGAAAAGTCCCATATAAAATCAGTCTAAAATGTATTTGAAAAGAGAACAGCCAGACACAATGAAAAGTATACAGTATCATTCCCGGCTTGATTTCAATCAATTAAATATAGTGACGAGCCAGCCAGGAGTCGAACCTAGAATCTTCTGATCCGTAGTCAGACACGTTATCCATTGCACCACTGGCCCCAGAGACACGCTGAAGTCAGGTCACTCCTAGAACAGTGTACACAGTCATAGCTTTTGTCAAAGACAAGGTTCTTTGGTTTTCTGTTACAGATGCATATCTTCATTTGATCCTCCTGTTGTTGCATGAATTTTACTGCAGAGCAAGAAATGCAAACATGAAGTGTATTCAACGTTTAAAAAGCTTTGTCAATTTTGAATCTACATAACATGTCACATTTCCTGAGGGAATACTTTTGTGTTGTGTGATACTGCAGCCAGTTAAAATATGTTGTTACTCAAGTGCATGGCACACGACAAGATGTTCTTTCCCATACCGGGAGTTGAACCCGGGCTACCTGGGTGAAAACCAGGAATCCTTACCGCTAGACCATATGGGAAGACGTTTCCTTTAAAAAAACATCAAGGTCAAAACTATAAATGTTGAAATTATGCCTGTTGTAATTACAAGCGCCATATTTTTTCTCAGAGATGTTGGGGAAAAGTCCAATATAAAATCAGTCTAAAATGTGTTTGAAGAGAGAACAGCCAGACACAATGAAAAGTATACAGTATTTTTCCCAGCTTGATTTTGGTCAACTAAAGACAGTGTTGATTCAGCCAGGATTTCAACCTTGAATCTTTTGATCTGTGTACACAGTCATAGCGTCTGTCACGACAAGGTTCCTTGGTTTTCTGTTACAGATGCATATCTTCATTTGATCCTCCTGTTGTTGCATGAATTTTACTGCAGAGCAAGAAATGCAAACATGAAGTGTATTCAACGTTTAAAAAGCATTGTCAATTTTGAATCTACATAACATTTCACATTTCCTGTTACTGAGGGAATATTGTTGTGTTGTGTGATACTGCTGCCAGGTAAAATCTGTTGTTACACAAGTGCATGCCAAATAATAAGGTTTCTATCCCATACCGGGAGTAGAACCTATGACACCTGTACGTACACCAGAAATCCTTACCGATAGACCATATGGGAAAAGACTTTCTTAAAAAAAACATCACAGACAAATCTATAAATGTTGAAATGATGCCTTTTGTAATTAATAGCTCCATTTTTTTTCTCAGAGATGTTGGGATGAAAAGTCCCATATAAAATCAGTCTAAAATGTGTTTGAAAAGAGAACAGCCAGACACAATGAAAAGTATACAGTATCATTCCCGGCTTGATTTCAATCAATTAAATATAGTGACGAGCCAGCCAGGAGTCGAACCTAGAATGGTCTGATCCGTAGTCAGACACGTTATCCATTGCGCCACTGGCCCCAAAGAAAAGCTGAAGTCAGGTCACTCCTAGAACAGTGTACACAGTCATAGCTTTTGTCAACGACAAGGTTCTTTGGTTTTCTGTTACAGATGCATATCTTCATTTGATCCTCCTGTTGTTGCATGAATTTTACTGCAGAGCAAGAAATGCAAACATGAAGTGTATTCAACGTTTAAAAAGCTTTGTCAATTTTGAATCTACATAACATGTCACATTTCCTGAGGGAATACTTTTGTGTTGTGTGATACTGCAGCCAGATAAAATATGTTGTTACACAAGTGCATGGCACATGACAAGATGTTCTTTCCCATACCGGGAGATGAACCCGGGCCACCTGGGTGAAAACCAGGAATCCTTACCGCTAGACCATATGGGAAGACAATTCCTTTAAAAAAACATCAAGGTCAAAACTATAAATGTTGAAATTATGCCTTTTGTAATTAAAAGCGCCATATTTTTTCTCAGAGATGTTGGGGAAAAGTCCAATATAAAATCAGTCTAAAATGTGTTTGAAGAGAGAACAGCCAGACACAATGAAAAGTATACAGTATTTTTCCCAGCTTGATTTTGGTCAACTAAAGACAGTGTTGATTCAGCCAGGATTTCAACCTTGAATCTTCTGATCTGTGTACACAGTCATAGCGTCTGTCACGACAAGGTTCCTTGGTTTTCTGTTACAGATGCATATCTTCATTTGATCCTCCTGTTGTTGCATGAATTTTTCTGCAGAGCAAGAAATGCAAACATGAAGTGTATTCAACGTTTAAAAAGCATTGTCAATTTTGAATCTACATAACATTTCACATTTCCTGTTACTGAGGGAATATTGTTGTGTTGTGTGATACTGCTGCCAGGTAAAATCTGTTGTTACACAAGTGCATGCCAAATAATAAGGTTTCTATCCCATACCGGGAGTAGAACCTATGACAACTGTGCGTACACCAGAAATCATTACCGATAGACCATATGGGAAAAGACTTTCTTAAAAAAAACATCACAGACAAATCTATAAATGTTGAAATGATGCCTTTTGTAATTAATAGCTCCATTTTTTTTCTCAGAGATGTTGGGATGAAAAGTCCCATATAAAATCAGTCTAAAATGTGTTTGAAAAGAGAACAGCCAGACACAATGAAAAGTATACAGTATCATTCCCGGCTTGATTTCAATCAATTAAATATAGTGACGAGCCAGCCAGAAGTCGAACCTAGAATCTTCTGATCCATAGTCAGACACATTATCCATTGCGCCACTGGCCCCAAAGACAAGCTGAAGTCAGGTCACTCCTAGAACAGTGTACACAGTCATAGCTTTTGTCAACGACAAGGTTCTTTGGTTTTCTGTTACAGATGCATATCTTCATTTGATCCTCCTGTTGTTGCATGAATTTTACTGCAGAGCAAGAACTGCAACATGAAGTGTATTCAACGTTTAAAAAGCCTTGTCAATTTTGAATCTACATAACATGTCACATTTCCTGAGGGAATACTTTTGTGTTGTGTGATACTGCAGCCAGTTAAAATATTTTGTTACACAAGTGCATGGCACATGACAAGATGTTCTTTCCCATACCGGGAGATGAACCCGGGCCACCTGGGTGAAAACCAGGAATCCTTACCGCTAGACCATATGGGAAGACAATTCCTTTAAAAAAACATCAAGGTCAAAACTATAAATGTTGAAATTATTCCTTTTGTAATTAAAAGCGCCATATTTTTTCTCAGAGATGTTGGGGAAAAGTCCAATATAAAATCAGTCTAAAATGTGTTTGAAGAGAGAACAGCCAGACACAATGAAAAGTATACAGTATTTTTCCCAGCTTGATTTTGGTCAACTAAAGACAGTGTTGATTCAGCCAGGATTTCAACCTTGAATCTTCTGATCTGTGTACACAGTCATAGCGTCTGTCACTACAAGGTTCCTTGGTTTTCTGTTACAGATGCATGTCTTCATTTGATCCTCCTGTTGTTGCATGAATTTTTCTGCAGAGCAAGAAATGCAAACATGAAGTGTATTCAACGTTTAAAAAGCATTGTCAATTTTGAATCTACATAACATTTCACATTTCCTGTTACTGAGGGAATATTGTTGTGTTGTGTGATACTGCTGCCAGGTAAAATCTGTTGTTACACAAGTGCATGCCAAATAATAAGGTTTCTATCCCATACCGGGAGTAGAACCTATGACAACTGTGCGTACACCAGAAATCATTACCGATAGACCATATGGGAAAAGACTTTCTTAAAAAAAACATCACAGACAAATCTATAAATGTTGAAATGATGCCTTTTGTAATTAATAGCTCCATTTTTTTTCTCAGAGATGTTGGGATGAAAAGTCCCATATAAAATCAGTCTAAAATGTGTTTGAAAAGAGAACAGCCAGACACAATGAAAAGTATACAGTATCATTCCCGGCTTGATTTCAATCAATTAAATATAGTGACGAGCCAGCCAGAAGTCGAACCTAGAATCTTCTGATCCATAGTCAGACACATTATCCATTGCGCCACTGGCCCCAAAGACAAGCTGAAGTCAGGTCACTCCTAGAACAGTGTACACAGTCATAGCTTTTGTCAACGACAAGGTTCTTTGGTTTTCTGTTACAGATGCATATCTTCATTTGATCCTCCTGTTGTTGCATGAATTTTACTGCAGAGCAAGAACTGCAACATGAAGTGTATTCAACGTTTAAAAAGCCTTGTCAATTTTGAATCTACATAACATGTCACATTTCCTGAGGGAATACTTTTGTGTTGTGTGATACTGCAGCCAGTTAAAATATTTTGTTACACAAGTGCATGGCACACGACAAGATGTTCTGTCCCATACCGGGATTGAACCCGGGCCAACTGGGTGAAAACCAGGAATCCTTACCGCTAGACCATATGGGAAGACATTTCCTTTAAAAAAACATCAAGGTCAAAACTATAAATGTTGAAATTATGCCTGTTGTAATTAAAAGCGCCGTATTTTTTCTCAGAGATTTTGGGGAAAAGTCCCATATGAAAATCAGTCTAAAATGTGTTTGAAGAGAGAACAGCCAGACACAATGAAAAGTATACAGTATTTTTCCCAGCTTGATTTTGGTCAACTAAAGACAGTGTTGATTCAGCCAGGATTTCAACCTTGAATCTTCTGATCTGTGTACACAGTCATAGCGTCTGTCACGACAAGGTTCCTTGGTTTTCTGTTACAGATGCATATCTTCATTTGATCCTCCTGTTGTTGCATGAATTTTACTGCAGAGCAAGAAATGCAAACATGAAGTGTATTCAACGTTTAAAAAGCATTGTCAATTTTGAATCTACATAACATTTCACATTTCCTGTTACTGAGGGAATATTGTTGTGTTGTGTGATACTGCTGCCAGGTAAAATCTGTTGTTACACAAGTGCATGCCAAATAATAAGGTTTCTATCCCATACCGGGTGTAGAACCTATGACAACTGTGCGTACACCAGAAATCATTACCGATAGACCATATGGGAAAAGACTTTCTTAAAAAAAAACATCACAGACAAATCTATAAATGTTGAAATGATGCCTTTTGTAATTAATAGCTCCATTTTTTTTCTCAGAGATGTTGGGATGAAAAGTCCCATATAAAATCAGTCTAAAATGTGTTTGAAAAGAGAACAGCCAGTCACAATGAAAAGTATACAGTATCATTCCCGGCTTGATTTCAATCAATTAAATATAGTGACGAGCCAGCCAGAAGTCGAACCTAGAATCTTCTGATCCATAGTCAGACACATTATCCATTGCGCCACTGGCCCCAAAGACAAGCTGAAGTCAGGTCACTCCTAGAACAGTGTACACAGTCATAGCTTTTGTCAACGACAAGGTTCTTTGGTTTTCTGTTACAGATGCATATCTTCATTTGATCCTCCTGTTGTTGCATGAATTTTACTGCAGAGCAAGAACTGCAAACATGATGAGTATTCAACGTTTAAAAAGCCTTGTCAATTTTGAATCTACATAACAAGTCACATTTCCTGAGGGAATACTTTTGTGTTGTGTGATACTGCAGCCAGTTAAAATATGTTGTTACACAAGTGCATGGCACACGACAAGATGTTCTTTCCCATACCGGGAGATGAACCCGGGCCACCTGGGTGAAAACCAGGAATCCTTACCGCTAGACCATATGGGAAGACATTTCCTTCAAAAAAACATCAAGGTCAAAACTATAAATGTTGAAATTATGCCTGTTGTAATTAAAAGCACCATATTTTTTCTCAGAGATGTTGGGGAAAAGTCCCATATAAAATCAGTCTAAAATGTGTTTGAAGAGAGAACAGCCAGACACAATGAAAAGTATACAGTATTTTTCCCAGCTTGATTTTGGTCAACTAAAGACAGTGTTGATTCAGCCAGGATTTCAAACTTGAATCTTCTGATCTGTGTACACAGTCATAGCGTCTGTCACGACAAGGTTCCTTGGTTTTCTGTTACAGATGCATATCTTCATTTGATCCTCCTGTTGTTGCATGAATTTTACTGCAGAGCAAGAAATGCAAACATGAAGTGTATTCAACGTTTAAAAAGCATTGTCAATTTTGAATCTACATAACATTTCACATTTCCTGTTACTGAGGGAATATTGTTGTGTTGTGTGATACTGCTGCCAGGTAAAATCAATTGTTACACAAGCGCATGACAAATAATAAGGTTTCTATCACATACCGGGAGTAGAACCTATGACAACTGTGCGTACACCAGAAATCATTACCGATAGACCATATGGGAAAAGACTTTCTTAAAAAAAACATCACAGACAAATCTATAAATGTTGAAATGATGCCTTTTGTAATTAATAGCTCCATTTTTTTTCTCAGAGATGTTGGGATGAAAAGTCCCATATAAAATCAGTCTAAAATGTGTTTGAAAAGAGAACAGCCAGACACAATGAAAAGTATACAGTATCATTCCCGGCTTGATTTCAATCAATTAAATATAGTGACGAGCCAGCCAGAAGTCGAACCTAGAATCTTCTGATCCATAGTCAGACACATTATCCATTGCGCCACTGGCCCCAAAGACAAGCTGAAGTCAGGTCACTCCTAGAACAGTGTACACAGTCATAGCTTTTGTCAACGACAAGGTTCTTTGGTTTTCTGTTACAGATGCATATCTTCATTTGATCCTCCTGTTGTTGCATGAATTTTACTGCAGAGCAAGAACTGCAAACATGATGTGTATTCAACGTTTAAAAAGCCTTGTCAATTTTGAATCTACATAACATGTCACATTTCCTGAGGGAATACTTTTGTGTTGTGTGATACTGCAGCCAGTTAAAATATGTTGTTACACAAGTGCATGGCACACGACAAGATGTTCTTTCCCATACCGGGAGTTGAACCCGGGCCAACTGGGTGAAAACCAGGAATCCTTACCGCTAGACCATATGGGAAGACATTTCCTTTAAAAAAACATCAAGGTCAAAACTATAAATGTTGAAATTATGCCTGTTGTAATTAAAAGCGCCGTATTTTTTCTCAGAGATTTTGGGGAAAAGTCCCATATGAAAATCAGTCTAAAATGTGTTTGAAGAGAGAACAGCCAGACACAATGAAAAGTATACAGTATTTTTCCCAGCTTGATTTTGGTCAACTAAAGACAGTGTTGATTCAGCCAGGATTTCAACCTTGAATCTTCTGATCTGTGTACACAGTCATAGCGTCTGTCACGACAAGGTTCCTTGGTTTTCTGTTACAGATGCATATCTTCATTTGATCCTCCTGTTGTTGCATGAATTTTACTGCAGAGCAAGAAATGCAAACATGAAGTGTATTCAACGTTTAAAAAGCATTGTCAATTTTGAATCTACATAACATTTCACATTTCCTGTTACTGAGGGAATATTGTTGTGTTGTGTGATACTGCTGCCAGGTAAAATCTGTTGTTACACAAGTGCATGCCAAATAATAAGGTTTCTATCCCATACCGGGTGTAGAACCTATGACAACTGTGCGTACACCAGAAATCATTACCGATAGACCATATGGGAAAAGACTTTCTTAAAAAAAAACATCACAGACAAATCTATAAATGTTGAAATGATGCCTTTTGTAATTAATAGCTCCATTTTTTTTCTCAGAGATGTTGGGATGAAAAGTCCCATATAAAATCAGTCTAAAATGTGTTTGAAAAGAGAACAGCCAGACACAATGAAAAGTATACAGTATCATTCCCGGCTTGATTTCAATCAATTAAATATAGTGACGAGCCAGCCAGAAGTCGAACCTAGAATCTTCTGATCCATAGTCAGACACATTATCCATTGCGCCACTGGCCCCAAAGACAAGCTGAAGTCAGGTCACTCCTAGAACAGTGTACACAGTCATAGCTTTTGTCAACGACAAGGTTCTTTGGTTTTCTGTTACAGATGCATATCTTCATTTGATCCTCCTGTTGTTGCATGAATTTTACTGCAGAGCAAGAACTGCAAACATGATGAGTATTCAACGTTTAAAAAGCCTTGTCAATTTTGAATCTACATAACAAGTCACATTTCCTGAGGGAATACTTTTGTGTTGTGTGATACTGCAGCCAGTTAAAATATGTTGTTACACAAGTGCATGGCACACGACAAGATGTTCTTTCCCATACCGGGAGATGAACCCGGGCCACCTGGGTGAAAACCAGGAATCCTTACCGCTAGACCATATGGGAAGACATTTCCTTCAAAAAAACATCAAGGTCAAAACTATAAATGTTGAAATTATGCCTGTTGTAATTAAAAGCACCATATTTTTTCTCAGAGATGTTGGGGAAAAGTCCCATATAAAATCAGTCTAAAATGTGTTTGAAGAGAGAACAGCCAGACACAATGAAAAGTATACAGTATTTTTCCCAGCTTGATTTTGGTCAACTAAAGACAGTGTTGATTCAGCCAGGATTTCAAACTTGAATCTTCTGATCTGTGTACACAGTCATAGCGTCTGTCACGACAAGGTTCCTTGGTTTTCTGTTACAGATGCATATCTTCATTTGATCCTCCTGTTGTTGCATGAATTTTACTGCAGAGCAAGAAATGCAAACATGAAGTGTATTCAACGTTTAAAAAGCATTGTCAATTTTGAATCTACATAACATTTCACATTTCCTGTTACTGAGGGAATATTGTTGTGTTGTGTGATACTGCTGCCAGGTAAAATCTGTTGTTACACAAGTGCATGCCAAATAATAAGGTTTCTATCCCATACCGGGAGTAGAACCTATGACAACTGTGCGTACACCAGAAATCATTACCGATAGACCATATGGGAAAAGACTTTCTTAAAAAAAACATCACAGACAAATCTATAAATGTTGAAATGATGCCTTTTGTAATTAATAGCTCCATTTTTTTTCTCAGAGATGTTGGGATGAAAAGTCCCATATAAAATCAGTCTAAAATGTGTTTGAAAAGAGAACAGCCAGACACAATGAAAAGTATACAGTATCATTCCCGGCTTGATTTCAATCAATTAAATATAGTGACGAGCCAGCCAGAAGTCGAACCTAGAATCTTCTGATCCATAGTCAGACACATTATCCATTGCGCCACTGGCCCCAAAGACAAGCTGAAGTCAGGTCACTCCTAGAACAGTGTACACAGTCATAGCTTTTGTCAACGACAAGGTTCTTTGGTTTTCTGTTACAGATGCATATCTTCATTTGATCCTCCTGTTGTTGCATGAATTTTACTGCAGAGCAAGAACTGCAAACATGATGTGTATTCAACGTTTAAAAAGCCTTGTCAATTTTGAATCTACATAACATGTCACATTTCCTGAGGGAATACTTTTGTGTTGTGTGATACTGCAGCCAGTTAAAATATGTTGTTACACAAGTGCATGGCACACGACAAGATGTTCTTTCCCATACCGGGAGTTGAACCCGGGCCAACTGGGTGAAAACCAGGAATCCTTACCGCTAGACCATATGGGAAGACATTTCCTTTAAAAAAACATCAAGGTCAAAACTATAAATGTTGAAATTATGCCTGTTGTAATTAAAAGCGCCGTATTTTTTCTCAGAGATTTTGGGGAAAAGTCCCATATGAAAATCAGTCTAAAATGTGTTTGAAGAGAGAACAGCCAGACACAATGAAAAGTATACAGTATTTTTCCCAGCTTGATTTTGGTCAACTAAAGACAGTGTTGATTCAGCCAGGATTTCAACCTTGAATCTTCTGATCTGTGTACACAGTCATAGCGTCTGTCACGACAAGGTTCCTTGGTTTTCTGTTACAGATGCATATCTTCATTTGATCCTCCTGTTGTTGCATGAATTTTACTGCAGAGCAAGAAATGCAAACATGAAGTGTATTCAACGTTTAAAAAGCATTGTCAATTTTGAATCTACATAACATTTCACATTTCCTGTTACTGAGGGAATATTGTTGTGTTGTGTGATACTGCTGCCAGGTAAAATCTGTTGTTACACAAGTGCATGCCAAATAATAAGGTTTCTATCCCATACCGGGTGTAGAACCTATGACAACTGTGCGTACACCAGAAATCATTACCGATAGACCATATGGGAAAAGACTTTCTTAAAAAAAAACATCACAGACAAATCTATAAATGTTGAAATGATGCCTTTTGTAATTAATAGCTCCATTTTTTTTCTCAGAGATGTTGGGATGAAAAGTCCCATATAAAATCAGTCTAAAATGTGTTTGAAAAGAGAACAGCCAGACACAATGAAAAGTATACAGTATCATTCCCGGCTTGATTTCAATCAATTAAATATAGTGACGAGCCAGCCAGAAGTCGAACCTAGAATCTTCTGATCCATAGTCAGACACATTATCCATTGCGCCACTGGCCCCAAAGACAAGCTGAAGTCAGGTCACTCCTAGAACAGTGTACACAGTCATAGCTTTTGTCAACGACAAGGTTCTTTGGTTTTCTGTTACAGATGCATATCTTCATTTGATCCTCCTGTTGTTGCATGAATTTTACTGCAGAGCAAGAACTGCAAACATGATGAGTATTCAACGTTTAAAAAGCCTTGTCAATTTTGAATCTACATAACAAGTCACATTTCCTGAGGGAATACTTTTGTGTTGTGTGATACTGCAGCCAGTTAAAATATGTTGTTACACAAGTGCATGGCACACGACAAGATGTTCTTTCCCATACCGGGAGATGAACCCGGGCCACCTGGGTGAAAACCAGGAATCCTTACCGCTAGACCATATGGGAAGACATTTCCTTCAAAAAAACATCAAGGTCAAAACTATAAATGTTGAAATTATGCCTGTTGTAATTAAAAGCACCATA
This sequence comes from Salvelinus fontinalis, assembly GCF_029448725.1. Taxonomy (NCBI): domain Eukaryota; kingdom Metazoa; phylum Chordata; class Actinopteri; order Salmoniformes; family Salmonidae; genus Salvelinus; species Salvelinus fontinalis. The sequence continues at coordinate 75,053,563 of NC_074667.1, forward strand.
TTTTTTCTCAGAGATGTTGGGGAAAAGTCCCATATAAAATCAGTCTAAAATGTGTTTGAAGAGAGAACAGCCAGACACAATGAAAAGTATACAGTATTTTTCCCAGCTTGATTTTGGTCAACTAAAGACAGTGTTGATTCAGCCAGGATTTCAAACTTGAATCTTCTGATCTGTGTACACAGTCATAGCGTCTGTCACGACAAGGTTCCTTGGTTTTCTGTTACAGATGCATATCTTCATTTGATCCTCCTGTTGTTGCATGAATTTTACTGCAGAGCAAGAAATGCAAACATGAAGTGTATTCAACGTTTAAAAAGCATTGTCAATTTTGAATCTACATAACATTTCACATTTCCTGTTACTGAGGGAATATTGTTGTGTTGTGTGATACTGCTGCCAGGTAAAATCTGTTGTTACACAAGTGCATGCCAAATAATAAGGTTTCTATCCCATACCGGGTGTAGAACCTATGACAACTGTGCGTACACCAGAAATCATTACCGATAGACCATATGGGAAAAGACTTTCTTAAAAAAAAACATCACAGACAAATCTATAAATGTTGAAATGATGCCTTTTGTAATTAATAGCTCCATTTTTTTTCTCAGAGATGTTGGGATGAAAAGTCCCATATAAAATCAGTCTAAAATGTGTTTGAAAAGATAACAGCCAGACACAATGAAAAGTATACAGTATCATTCCCGGCTTGATTTCAATCAATTAAATATAGTGACGAGCCAGCCAGAAGTCGAACCTAGAATCTTCTGATCCATAGTCAGACACATTATCCATTGCGCCACTGGCCCCAAAGACAAGCTGAAGTCAGGTCACTCCTAGAACAGTGTACACAGTCATAGCTTTTGTCAACGACAAGGTTCTTTGGTTTTCTGTTACAGATGCATATCTTCATTTGATCCTCCTGTTGTTGCATGAATTTTACTGCAGAGCAAGAACTGCAAACATGATGAGTATTCAACGTTTAAAAAGCCTTGTCAATTTTGAATCTACATAACAAGTCACATTTCCTGAGGGAATACTTTTGTGTTGTGTGATACTGCAGCCAGTTAAAATATGTTGTTACACAAGTGCATGGCACACGACAAGATGTTCTTTCCCATACCGGGAGTTGAACCCGGGCCACCTGGGTGAAAACCAGGAATCCTTACCGCTAGACCATATGGGAAGACATTTCCTTCAAAAAAACATCAAGGTCAAAACTATAAATGTTGAAATTATGCCTGTTGTAATTAAAAGCGCCATATTTTTTCTCAGAGATGTTGGGGAAAAGTCCAATATAAAATCAGTCTAAAATGTGTTTGAAGAGAGAACAGCCAGACACAATGAAAAGTATACAGTATTTTTCCCAGCTTGATTTTGGTCAACTAAAGACAGTGTTGATTCAGCCAGGATTTCAAACTTGAATCTTCTGATCTGTGTACACAGTCATAGCGTCTGTCACGACAAGGTTCCTTGGTTTTCTGTTACAGATGCATATCTTCATTTGATCCTCCTGTTGTTGCATGAATTTTACTGCAGAGCAAGAAATGCAAACATGAAGTGTATTCAACGTTTAAAAAGCATTGTCAATTTTGAATCTACATAACATTTCACATTTCCTGTTACTGAGGGAATATTGTTGTGTTGTGTGATACTGCTGCCAGGTAAAATCTGTTGTTACACAAGTGCATGACAAATAATAAGGTTTCTATCCCATACCGGGAGTAGAACCTATGACAACTGTGCGTACACCAGAAATCATTACCGATAGACCATATGGGAAAAGACTTTCTTAAAAAAAACATCACAGACAAATCTATAAATGTTGAAATGATGCCTTTTGTAATTAATAGCTCCATTTTTTTTCTCAGAGATGTTGGGATGAAAAGTCCCATATAAAATCAGTCTAAAATGTGTTTGAAAAGAGAACAGCCAGACACAATGAAAAGTATACAGTATCATTCCCGGCTTGATTTCAATCAATTAAATATAGTGACGAGCCAGCCAGAAGTCGAACCTAGAATCTTCTGATCCATAGTCAGACACATTATCCATTGCGCCACTGGCCCCAAAGACAAGCTGAAGTCAGGTCACTCCTAGAACAGTGTACACAGTCATAGCTTTTGTCAACGACAAGGTTCTTTGGTTTTCTGTTACAGATGCATATCTTCATTTGATCCTCCTGTTGTTGCATGAATTTTACTGCAGAGCAAGAACTGCAAACATGATGAGTATTCAACGTTTAAAAAGCCTTGTCAATTTTGAATCTACATAACAAGTCACATTTCCTGAGGGAATACTTTTGTGTTGTGTGATACTGCAGCCAGTTAAAATATGTTGTTACACAAGTGCATGGCACACGACAAGATGTTCTTTCCCATACCGGGAGATGAACCCGGGCCACCTGGGTGAAAACCAGGAATCCTTACCGCTAGACCATATGGGAAGACATTTCCTTCAAAAAAACATCAAGGTCAAAACTATAAATGTTGAAATTATGCCTGTTGTAATTAAAAGCACCATATTTTTTCTCAGAGATGTTGGGGAAAAGTCCCATATAAAATCAGTCTAAAATGTGTTTGAAAAGAGAACAGCCAGACACAATGAAAAGTATACAGTATCATTCCCGGCTTGATTTCAATCAATTAAATATAGTGACGAGCCAGCCAGAAGTCGAACCTAGAATCTTCTGATCCATAGTCAGACACATTATCCATTGCGCCACTGGCCCCAAAGACAAGCTGAAGTCAGGTCACTCCTAGAACAGTGTACACAGTCATAGCTTTTGTCAACGACAAGGTTCTTTGGTTTTCTGTTACAGATGCATATCTTCATTTGATCCTCCTGTTGTTGCATGAATTTTACTGCAGAGCAAGAACTGCAAACATGATGAGTATTCAACGTTTAAAAAGCCTTGTCAATTTTGAATCTACATAACAAGTCACATTTCCTGAGGGAATACTTTTGTGTTGTGTGATACTGCAGCCAGTTAAAATATGTTGTTACACAAGTGCATGGCACACGACAAGATGTTCTTTCCCATACCGGGAGATGAACCCGGGCCACCTGGGTGAAAACCAGGAATCCTTACCGCTAGACCATATGGGAAGACATTTCCTTCAAAAAAACATCAAGGTCAAAACTATAAATGTTGAAATTATGCCTGTTGTAATTAAAAGCACCATATTTTTTCTCAGAGATGTTGGGGAAAAGTCCCATATAAAATCAGTCTAAAATGTGTTTGAAGAGAGAACAGCCAGACACAATGAAAAGTATACAGTATTTTTCCCAGCTTGATTTTGGTCAACTAAAGACAGTGTTGATTCAGCCAGGATTTCAAACTTGAATCTTCTGATCTGTGTACACAGTCATAGCGTCTGTCACGACAAGGTTCCTTGGTTTTCTGTTACAGATGCATATCTTCATTTGATCCTCCTGTTGTTGCATGAATTTTACTGCAGAGCAAGAAATGCAAACATGAAGTGTATTCAACGTTTAAAAAGCATTGTCAATTTTGAATCTACATAACATTTCACATTTCCTGTTACTGAGGGAATATTGTTGTGTTGTGTGATACTGCTGCCAGGTAAAATCTGTTGTTACACAAGTGCATGCCAAATAATAAGGTTTCTATCCCATACCGGGTGTAGAACCTATGACAACTGTGCGTACACCAGAAATCATTACCGATAGACCATATGGGAAAAGACTTTCTTAAAAAAAAACATCACAGACAAATCTATAAATGTTGAAATGATGCCTTTTGTAATTAATAGCTCCATTTTTTTTCTCAGAGATGTTGGGATGAAAAGTCCCATATAAAATCAGTCTAAAATGTGTTTGAAAAGATAACAGCCAGACACAATGAAAAGTATACAGTATCATTCCCGGCTTGATTTCAATCAATTAAATATAGTGACGAGCCAGCCAGAAGTCGAACCTAGAATCTTCTGATCCATAGTCAGACACATTATCCATTGCGCCACTGGCCCCAAAGACAAGCTGAAGTCAGGTCACTCCTAGAACAGTGTACACAGTCATAGCTTTTGTCAACGACAAGGTTCTTTGGTTTTCTGTTACAGATGCATATCTTCATTTGATCCTCCTGTTGTTGCATGAATTTTACTGCAGAGCAAGAACTGCAAACATGATGAGTATTCAACGTTTAAAAAGCCTTGTCAATTTTGAATCTACATAACAAGTCACATTTCCTGAGGGAATACTTTTGTGTTGTGTGATACTGCAGCCAGTTAAAATATGTTGTTACACAAGTGCATGGCACACGACAAGATGTTCTTTCCCATACCGGGAGTTGAACCCGGGCCACCTGGGTGAAAACCAGGAATCCTTACCGCTAGACCATATGGGAAGACATTTCCTTCAAAAAAACATCAAGGTCAAAACTATAAATGTTGAAATTATGCCTGTTGTAATTAAAAGCGCCATATTTTTTCTCAGAGATGTTGGGGAAAAGTCCAATATAAAATCAGTCTAAAATGTGTTTGAAGAGAGAACAGCCAGACACAATGAAAAGTATACAGTATTTTTCCCAGCTTGATTTTGGTCAACTAAAGACAGTGTTGATTCAGCCAGGATTTCAAACTTGAATCTTCTGATCTGTGTACACAGTCATAGCGTCTGTCACGACAAGGTTCCTTGGTTTTCTGTTACAGATGCATATCTTCATTTGATCCTCCTGTTGTTGCATGAATTTTACTGCAGAGCAAGAAATGCAAACATGAAGTGTATTCAACGTTTAAAAAGCATTGTCAATTTTGAATCTACATAACATTTCACATTTCCTGTTACTGAGGGAATATTGTTGTGTTGTGTGATACTGCTGCCAGGTAAAATCTGTTGTTACACAAGTGCATGACAAATAATAAGGTTTCTATCCCATACCGGGAGTAGAACCTATGACAACTGTGCGTACACCAGAAATCATTACCGATAGACCATATGGGAAAAGACTTTCTTAAAAAAAACATCACAGACAAATCTATAAATGTTGAAATGATGCCTTTTGTAATTAATAGCTCCATTTTTTTTCTCAGAGATGTTGGGATGAAAAGTCCCATATAAAATCAGTCTAAAATGTGTTTGAAAAGAGAACAGCCAGACACAATGAAAAGTATACAGTATCATTCCCGGCTTGATTTCAATCAATTAAATATAGCGACGAGCCAGCCAGGAGTCGAACCTAGAATCTTCTGATACGTAGTCAGACACGTTATCCATTGCGCCACTTGCCCCAAAGACAAGCTGAAGTCAGGTCACTCCTAGAACAGTGTACACAGTCATAGCTTTTGTCAACGACAAGGTTCTTTGGTTTTCTGTTACAGATGCATATCTTCATTTGATCCTCCTGTTGTTGCATGAATTTTACTGCAGAGCAAGAACTGCAAACATGATGTGTATTCAACGTTTAAAAAGCCTTGTCAATTTTGAATCTACATAACATGTCACATTTCCTGAGGGAATATTTTTGTGTTGTGTGATACTGCAGCCAGTTAAAATATGTTGTTACACAAGTGCATGGCACATGACAAGATGTTCTTTCCCATACCGGGAGATGAACCCAGGCCACCTGGGTAAAAACCAGGAATCCTTACCGCTAGACCATATGGGAAGATATTTCCTTTAAAAAAACATCAAGGTCAAAACTATAAATGTTGAAATTATGCCTGTTGTAATTAAAAGCGCCATATTTTTTCTCAGAGATGTTGGGGAAAAGTCCAATATAAAATCAGTCTAAAATGTGTTTGAAGAGAGAACAGCCAGACACAATGAAAAGTATACAGTATTTTTCCCAGCTTGATTTTGGTCAAATAAAGACAGTGTTGATTCAGCCAGGATTTCAACCTTGAATCTTCTGATCTGTGTACACAGTCATAGCGTCTGTCACGACAAGGTTCCTTGGTTTTCTGTTACAGATGCATATCTTCCTTTGATCCTCCTGTTGTTGCATGAATTTTACTGCAGAGCAAGAAATGCAAACATGAAGTGTATTCAACGTTTAAAAAGCATTGTCAATTTTGAATCTACATAACATTTCACATTTCCTGTTACTGTGGGAATATTGTTGTGTTGTGTGATACTGCTGCCAGGTAAAATCTGTTGTTACACAAGTGCATGACAAATAATAAGGTTTCTATCCCATACCGGGAGTAGAACCTATGACAACTGTGCGTACACCAGAAATCATTACCGATAGACCATATGGGAAAAGACTTTCTTAAAAAAAACATCACAGACAAATCTATAAATGTTGAAATGATGCCTTTTGTAATTAATAGCTCCATTTTTTTTCTCAGAGATGTTGGGATGAAAAGTCCCATATAAAATCAGTCTAAAATGTGTTTGAAAAGAGAACAGCCAGACACAATGAAAAGTATACAGTATTTTTCCCAGCTTGATTTTGGTCAGTGTTCCTTATCAGTGTAGCCTAGTGGTTAGAGCATTGGACTCGTAACTGAAAGGTTGCAAGCTCAACTCCCTGACCTGACAAGATACAAATCTGTCATTCTGCCCCTGAACAAGGCAGTTAACCCACTGTTCCCCTGAACAAGGCAGTTAACCCACTGTTCCAAGGCCGTCATTGAAAATACGAATTTGTTTTAACTGACTTGCCTTGTAAAAATAAATTTTAAAAAAGGCCAGTAGGTGGTACTGTACAGGTGCAGTTTATGTAAATACAATGAGCATGGTGTGATCTCATTTTAAAAAATCCCCATTGAGAACAATCACAAAGTTGATCTCTGTATTAAATAGACCTTTTTATTTGACTTTTTCTGATACATTTATATAGTCATTAAATGTGTGCCACTGGCCTGAGTCTATTGCAATATCTTTACAAGAACAAAACGCTCAAAATAAGTACAGTTCTAAAAGTGAAAGAACTACTTCAATGACTAACCAAAATAAATCATCCAAAATATCCGTCAAAAATACTTATTTATTGTACAGTCAGTGTCTCAACTCTTCAAACAGCAGCTATGGACAAGTATGTCACACAAAGTATGCAATTTTAAATAAAATAACAAAATAAATCATTAGTAAGTGTCCTGTCATGTACTAGAAACTGAAAACTACTAATCAAAAGAACAAATATCATACTATACACCAGGGTTTCTCAAACAGGGGTCCCTGGTGTAATTGCAAGGGGTCTGTGAAATAAAAAAGTGTAATGAACGTATTCAGCACCACAAGGATTCCAGTAACTTTACATATAATATAGAGGGGGTAGGGGTCCCTGAGGACCACTCAAAACCTTGCCCGCCTTGCCTAAAAATATGCAGGGGTTCCAGTACCCAAAAAAGGTTGAGAACCACTGCTATACACACTGCTGAACAAAAGAAACAAACATATGTTTGCGGGTTTCAATGGATCCAACAAATTGCTAGCAGATATTTTCCCTCGAGACTGTCTAGCCTGTCTTTATGTACATTAGAGACAACTACGCCGTTCAGTCTCTCTTGGCCCATGCTAGCCCGTAGCCAAGTCTTTAACCTGCGGGGTGCACTGAAACTCCTCTCAGCCTCACATGAAGACACTGGCACCACAAACAAAATTCTGATCATCACCTCAACTTGGTCAACCTACCCCTGCACCACTGGAAGCCTCCTGAGGACCTCTGCTGCTACAGGGGTATTTGTTGCAAAAGAGCGGCAACTGCACTGAAAGAGAATCTATGTTCAGCTCAGGGTACTGATGTAGAGACTCATCCAACTCCCCGGTGAGAAGCGCTCTTTCCAACTTTTGCAGGACATTTAGACTTTCCTGGTCAAAACGGTCGCCAAATTGAACCTCCACACCATCCAACACACACCCGGCCAAATACAAAGAAAAAGAAAACATAGAAATAAAGAAACTAGAATGCCCACCCTAGTCACACCCTGGCCTAACCAAAATAGAGAATAAAAACCTCTCTATGGCCAGGTCGTGACAGTACCCCACCCAAAGGTGCGGACTCCAGCCGCAAAACCTGACTCTAAAGGGGAGGGTCCGGGTGGGCCTTCTTTACGGCGGCGGCTCTGGTGCGGGACGTAGACCCCCCTCCACCTCTGGCTCCCCCCACTTTGGTGGCGCCTCTGGTGCGGGGACCCTCGCCGCCGACCCCGGACTGGGCACCCTCCGCTGGAGGCTCCGGACTGGAGGCTGTCGCTGGAGGCTCTGGACTGGAGAATGTCGCTGGAGGCTCCGGATTGGAGAACGTCGCTGGAGGCTCCGGACTGGAGGCCATCGCTGGAGGCTCCGGATTGGAGGCCGTCTCTGGAGTGGAGAGACACACAGGAGACCTGGCTCTGGGAGAAGGCACAGGACTCACCAGGCTGGGGAGACATACAGGAGGCTTCTTCCTTGGCCGAGGCACCGGATACACTGGGCCGTGGAGGCGCACTGGCGGTCTCGAGCGCAGAGCTGGCACAACCCGTTCTGGCTGGATGCCCACTTCCACCCGGCAAATGCGGGACGCTGGCACCGAGCTCACCGGCCTGTGAATGCTCAACTGAGACACAGTGCGCATCACCCCATAGCACGAGGCCTGACCAGTCACATACTCGCCACGGTAAGAACGGGGAGTTGGCTCAGGTCGCCAACCTAAGTCAGCCACACTCCCTGCCCCCCCCCCCCCCCCCCAAAAAAAATGTGGGGGGCTGCCTCTCGGGCTTCCTTGCCAGCCGTGTTCCCTCATAACGCTGCCGCTCCGCCTTAGCTGCCTCCAGTTCCTCCCTTGGACGGCAATACTCCCCAGCCTACTTCCAGGGTCCCTTACCATCCAGGAACTCTTCCCATGTCCAGGAGTCCTCTCTACCACGCTGCTTGGTCCTTTGGTGGTGGGAAGTTCTGTCACGGCTGTTGAAAGGAGAGGACCAAGGTGCAGCGTGGTGAGCGTACATTTTCTCTTTATTAATAAAAATGACGCCGAACAAAACAACAAACACTACAAAAACAAACCGTGAAGCTAAAGGCTATGTGCCCTAAACAAAAGTCAACTTCCCAAAAAAGAGCTACCTAAGTATGGTTCTCAATCAGAGACAACGATAGACAGCTGCCTCTGATTGAGAACCACACCCGGCCAAAGAAAAAGAAAACATAGAAATAAAGAAACTAGAATGCCCACCATAGTCACACCCTGGCCTAACCAAAATAGAGAATAAAAACCTCTCTATGGGCAGGGCGTGACAGGCGGTATGCAAATTGGAGTGGGTCTAAGGTTTCTGGAATAATGGTGTTAATGTGAGCCATTACCAGCCTTTCAAAGCACTTCATGGCTACGGACGTGAGTGCTACGGGTCTGTAGTCATTTAGGCAGGTTGCCTTAGTGTTCTTGGGCACAGGGACTATGGTGGACTGCTTGAAACACGTTGGTATTACAAACTCAAACATGGACATGTTGAAAATGTCAGTGAAGACACCTGCCAGTTGGTCAGCACATGCCCGGAGCAAATGTCCTGGTAATCCGTCTGGCCCCACGGCCTTGTGAATGTTGACCTGTTTAAAGGTCGTACTCAAGTCGGCTACGGAGAGCGTGATCACACAGTCGTCCGGAACAGCTGATGCTCTCATGCATGCCTCAGTGTTGCTTGCCTCGAAGCGAGCATAGAAGTGATTTAGCTCGTCTGGTAGGCTTGTGTCACTGGGCAGCTCGCGACTGTGCTTCCCTTTGTAGTCTGTAATAGTTTGCAAGCCCCCCCACATAAGACGAGCGTCGGAGCCGGTGTAGTACGATTCAATCTTAGCCCTGTATTGGCGCTTTGCCTGTTTGATGGTTCGTCGGAGGGCATAGCAGAATTTCTTATAAGCTTCCGGATTAGAGTCCCATCCCTTGAAAGCGGCAGCTCTACCCATTAGCTCAGTGCGAATGTTGCCTGTAATCCATGGCTTCAGGTTGGGGTATGTACGTACAGTCACTGTGGGGACGACGTCCTCAATGCACTTATTGATAAAGCTAGTGACTGATGTGGTGTACTCCTCAATGCCATCGGAAGAATCCCGGAACATGTTCCAGTCTGTGATAGCAAAACAGTCCTGTAGTTTAGCATCTGCTTCATCTGACCACTTTTTTATAGACTGAGTCACTGGTGTTTCCTGCTTTAATTTTTGCTTGTAAGCAGGAATCAGGAGGATAGAATTGTGGTCAGATTTACCTAATGGAGGTGCAGGGAGAGCTTTGTATGCATCTCTGTGTGTGGAGTACAGGTGATCTCAAATCTTTTTCCCTCTGGTTGCGCATTTAACATGTTGATAGAAATTAGGTAAAACGGATTTAAGTTTCCCTGCATTAAAGTCCCCGGCCACTGGGTGAGCGGTTTCCTGTTTTCTTATTTCCTTATAAAGCTGACTGAGTGCTGTTTTAGTGCCAGCATTCGTCTGTAGTGGTAAATAAACAGCCACGAAAAGTATAGATGAAAACTCTCTTGGCAAATAGTGTGGTCTACAGTTTATCATAAGATACTCAACTTCAGGCGAGCAAAATCTAGAGACTTCCTTAGATTTCGTGCACCAGATGTTGTTTACAAATATGTACAGACCCCCCCCCCCCCCCCCCCCACATTGTCTTACCGGAGTGTGCTGTTCTATCTAGCTGGTGCAGCGTATATCCCGCTAGCTGAATATCCATGTCATCGTTCAGCCACGATTCCATGAAACATAAGATGTTACAGTTTTTGATGTCCCGTTGGTAGGATATTCATCTAATTTACCTCGTAACTCGTCTAATTTATTGTCCAATGATTCTACGTTGGCAAGTGATATTGACGGTAACAGTAGCTTTCCCACTCGCCTTCTGCGGATCCTTACGAGGCACCCCGCTCTGTGTCCTCTTTCTCTTGCCAATGATGGGGATGTTGACTTTGTCGGGTGTTCGAAGTACGTCCTGTGCATTCAGGAGGATGTTCCCTAAGCAATATATAGGTCATTGTGATAACAGTTATAAGCTCAGGTACTGCTGGGATTCATACCCAGGGTCTCCTGTTTGCAAGACATGTGCATTCATCAGCTAACCCACAGTTCCCAACACATCTGCAATGCAGTTTGGCAAGCCCGCTCTTTGAAGGAGGTGGATGGCAGTTGGCTCAAACGTGTCAATTGCAATCTATGAAACTTGAAGAGTAATGTGGAAGTAATCTGGAAGTAATCTGGAAGTAATGTGGAAGTATAAGATGGTCCTTCAAAATACCACAATAAAAACGTTTTTATCGCTTTTGCCTATTTTCCATGTGTCCTATCTGTGCTTTGAATTCAAAACAGTTAACACAAACTAAGCTAGCAGTGTTGTTAAAAGTTCAATAAAAAAATGTTTTCAAAATGTTATTTAATTACCTTAGAATAACCTATAATTTATGTTCTCAGAATGTTAATAAAACCTCCCAGGAAAACTTTTAGGGAACTCCAAAAAATATTTCTCAGAACCTCCCTGCATTCTGTTCCCAGAACAGGCTATATTTGTATTTCCGTTGTCAGAATGTTTAAAAAACTTTACATTTTAACGGTCAGGAAACTTTATGGCTACGTTCCCAGAACCAATGGGAAACCAAAATCATACATTCCCACAACTTCCAAGGAACCAAATGTGCTAGCTGGGTAAGGTTTCTTACATTCATTGTCCTTCAAGTCTCTACAACCCATCCCTATTTTTCATGAATTAAACAACATTTATTAATAATTGAAATATCTTAAACTTCCACAATAATCTTCAAGTTTCATAGAGAGCAATAAACACAGTTGAGCCAACTTGGGTTTAATTTTCCAAACAGATAGCCTACAGATCAATAAAAGGTACATAATGATAGGTTCCTAGACAAATTGCACAATTCTACCCATCAGAGTAAGCTACTGTTGTATGCACATTTATTTTCTAGCCATGGGCATGCTGCATATCACTAAACAACAATAAATTGTTGATGTGGTTCTGCCAATTGATTCAAATACTTTTGAGTATTTTAATGGTTATTTGTCAAAACGAAAATAGTCTACCAAATTGTGTTTGAGAGTATTTTCAAATACTTATTTCGAACACTATTTTCAAATACCTGGGTTAAATGCATGGGAGTGTATTTGAGTCAGTGTATTTGAGTATTTTCAAATACTTTCCACGTGTATTTCCAAATACACTCAATATATTCAACTACTACTTTTCAAATAAAATATTTCTGAATTCTTATTTCAAATGTATGTGAAAGTAATTGAGATATTTTAAATAGTAATTGAACCCAGGTCTGGTTGCCTATATAGTGTTTTAACTGTAAAACTACTGAAGGCCCACCTGTAAGAAGAAAACACATTTGAAAATTTACAAAACCAGGGGCCATATGCACAAAGCATCTCAGAAAAAAAAAACTGTTTTCTCCCAACTCAGAGTAGGTTTAGGATGATGTTAAGTCACTGCTTAGACAAACTCTGAGCCAGGAGTAAAATCAACTCATAAAAGTTTATCTCAGCTGGTAATCACGCCAGCTGTGAACTCTATAGCACGCTTCAGACAACCACGGTGAAAAACTAATAATAATTTTCGCCCAACATGATCACTTTGCCTACCCTTAATTCTTGCCTAATATGTTATCACTCATATTTATTTATATTGACCAATTCTGATGGTTTTTAAAAGCAGAATTTTTACTAAATTATTGTTATATCAACACACTCCACTCCCGTTTAACAACTCTAACTCGTTTTGGCACTGTAGCTAACGCATCAAGTAACTTGCCGATAATGATGCAGACAATGTTCGAAAGGTCTTTTGATCGAACATAAGCCCTAGCCATCCGTTTGTATGACAGATATGTGATAACCATGTTTCCATACGGACGTTATTGTAAAGCCCTGTACGTTTTGTACAAAGCGCTGCCATAGATTTTTGAAGTAAGCTGTTCTTGGTTGATGACAGCGCGCCACACAGTGCAACCTGGTTTTTGGTGAATCATCTGCAACTGGACACATTTTCTAACACTGTTTTTTTTTCACCGAATCGAGAACGAAGAAAGTATTGCCAAGAACATCTTGGTTGAAAAATCTATAGTGGCTTTTTGTGTAGGGCTTTCCTGTACTGCTCAGTATGGACATTAAGTCATCACATATCTGGTGTACAAACTGGAAGCTACAGAAACCCCAGATGCCTTCAATTGCCAATTACAGGCATGCCCAATTTAGGCATACTTTTTAAGAATGTGCTCCAAAGGTATAACTTGAAAAAACATGATGTAGATAATTAAAGATTAACTTTTTAGGGATAGGGGGCAGCATTTTCACTTTGGATGAATAGCGTGCCCATTGTGAACTGCCTCCTACTCTGTCCCAGATGCTAATATATGCATATTATTATTACTATTGGATAGAAAACACTCTGAAGTTTCTAAAACTGTTTGAGGCTGGTTGTTTTTCAACTCATCGCCTATTCAAATCCCAGGAAGATATGGATTTGTTTGCACTTCCTACGCCTTCCACTAGATGTCAACAGTCGGTAGAACGTTGAATGAAGTTTATGCTGTGTTGTGGGGCCGGATGAGAGGGGAATGAGTCATTGGTCTGGCAGATTGCCAGTTCCTGGTCACGCGCATTCCACATGATATCGCCTTGCGTTCCATAACTTATACAGACACGAAGGAATGCTCCGGTTGGAACGTTATTGGATATATATGATAACAACATCCTGAAGATTGATTCTCTACTTAGTTTGACAAGTTTATTCGACCTGTGATATAACTTTTTTAAGTTTTCGTCCGACGTAATGCGTGACTTGCGCGAGCGTTTGGATATATTGCAAGCGCGTACTTGCAAAAGTAGCTATTTGGACATAAATAATTGACATTATTGAACAAAACAACAATTTATTGTCGAACTAGGATTCCTGGGAGTGCATTCTGATGAAGATTATCAAAGGTAAGGGAATATTTATGATGTAATTTCGTATTTCTGTTGACTCCAACATGGCGGAGAAATGTTGTTTTTATCTGAGCGCCGTCTCAGATTATTGCATCGTGTGCTTTTTCCGTAAATTTTTTTTTAAATCTGACACAGCGGTTGCATTAAGAACAAGTGTATCTTTAATTCTATGTAAAACATGTATCTTTCATCAAAGTGTATGATGGCTATTTCTGTTAATAGATGTGGCTCTCTGCAATTTCTCCGGATATTTTGGAGGCATTTCTGAACATGGCGCCAGTGTAAACTAAGATTTTTGGATATAAATATGCACATTATCGAACAAAAAATACATGTATTGTGTAACATGATGTCCTATGAGTGTCATCTGATGAAGATCATCAAAGGTTAGTGATTCATTTTATCTCTATTTCTGTTTTTGTGACTCCTATCTTTGGTTGGGAAAATGGCTGTGTGTTTTTGAACTTGGTGGTGATCTAACATAATCATATGTTGTGTTTTCGCTGTAAAGCATTTTTTAAATCGGACGCACTGGGTAGATTAACAAGATGTTTATCTTTCATTTGCTGTATTGGACTTGTTAATGTGTGAAAGCTACATATTTCAAAAAAATATTTTTGAATTTCCCGCGCTGCCTTTTCAGCGAAATGTTGTGGTGGGGTTCCGCTAGCGGAACGTGTGTCCTAGAAAGGCTAACCAGTTAAGAGTTACCAGCAGGTGTCTTAATAATAGAAAAGGGCAGCGAGTCAGTGGTTCCTGCGCCACATGGAATTGCTTTTGAGTTGTTAAAAAAGTCACAATTGGTTATTCCCCATCATTTGCAGCAACGTCAATGAGCATCATCACTGTCTTTCCTTTGCACTATCTCAAAATGTTGTGATTACCAGCTGAGATAAACTTTTATGAGTTGATTTTACTCCTGGCTATATGATCCTGAAAATAATGTTTTGATATTTATATATGATCCACCCATAAATAATCTAGACCTACATACAACAGTATCTCTTGCTTATTTGACAATGACTTCACAAGCCTATTTCACATGATATGCCTAAATTCTTCAACGCACTAGGCTAAAAAATGTACTTTAGGACAACTCATGAGGTCGCCTAAATTTCTGTCAACTAGGTGGGACTTTATTGACTAAAGAGGACTCATGCATAGCTTTTATTTTTACCAATAAGAGTAGGAGTAAAATGTCTCTATTAGAATTTCCGAACAATTTTCTACTCTTGAGACGCTTTGTGGATACGGGCCCGAAATGTACATACAGTATTATTTTCACAAAAGCTCGTAATAACAAGTTCTTGAAAACACAGGTCTGAAACACCAAAATGTAACACATTGATTAATTACATAAAAGTATATACTGCATTACCTTTAGGGTATGTACCCTTTACGGTATGTACCCTTTAGGGTACGGTTTTGTTATTAAAATGAAACTTCTTTATCCAGTATATATACCAGCATTTATAGTCCTGACAAGGAACTAAACAAATACTTTTTTGTTCTTATATCAGTTTGAATTTCATTCAAGAGTACATAATATTTAGTTTGTTTTTGATTTGCAATGCCCGATAACTGGTCAATGTCTCAGGATCACCTCCAAAGCTGTATCCAAATCCACCAGATGATGCTGAGCCACAAATTATTAGAACTACCTGGCTTGAACAACCACTGCCTGAGCCCAGTGATGCAAAAGTGGACAACCATATCAGGTTCAGACTATATGACCATGTCTTTCTGTCCCTTCAGTATGGGAGGTTGCTTTATATATTGAGTTTAGTCAGTCAGTCGGTCAGTCTGCCAGCTATCAGAGAACTCATAGTCAGAGCCCCTGCATAGTCACTCTCTGACACCTACAGAAACAGTTTACAGTATACTCCTAGTGGTGGAGACTGAGGTGGATCCTGGGAAACGGAGTCCTACAAGCTGTTTTTTTCAGTGGCAGCGGAGCTGGTGGTGCCGGAGCATTCTGCAGACTCTGTGCTGCGGGGGAAGTAGACGGTGGTCTTGTGTTCTTCGTAGGTGTCGATGTGTTTGAGGTGCACCACCATGTGCAGCGCATAGGCCAGGACCAGGAGAAGGATGAGGGAGGTGATCAGACCCATGAGGATAGCTGGGGTGAAGAACGTAGCGCAATCGCTGGCTGAGCCAAACT
Source organism: Salvelinus fontinalis (assembly GCF_029448725.1). Classification (NCBI taxonomy): domain Eukaryota; kingdom Metazoa; phylum Chordata; class Actinopteri; order Salmoniformes; family Salmonidae; genus Salvelinus; species Salvelinus fontinalis. The sequence continues at coordinate 75,069,602 of NC_074667.1, forward strand.
TGTTGGACAGCACATTGAACGATTGTATCTGTCGAGCAAAGAGAAATATAAAGATGAGATGTTAGAGTAAAGTAAACGATGCAACAAAGTAGGGCTGTAATGAAATCAGTATTGCAATATTTTTTCCATGGCAAAAATGAAAACAACGAAGCAGACAAAAGTTTTTGGTCCTTAAAAACATGCTGTATGTAAAATATTGTATGCTATACCTTGAAAAATAAATAATTGTGACTCTGGACGACAACATAATAATGTTTGTTTCCAACATGAGGGCTGTGTTCCTAAAGAAGTGAAGCCGCTTCGTGTGTTGTTTTCTTGCCAAGATACTAAGATTATCGCAATACTGGTATCGTCCCTGCTCTACAAAGATTACATTTATTTACTTTTATTTCAACAGGGAAGTCATATTGAAACTATAGTCTCTTTTGCAAATGAGCCCAGCACAATACGAAAACAAACACATCAATAGGCAATTATAGATAAACATAAATATACACAATATTCACATGAAATACACATTAAGATACAAAACACAGTCAATTAAAACAAACACTTTCTTCATTATAAAATCCTCTGTCACCTGTCTGAATTGCTCGAGGGACACCAAAGCATCCAACCGAAATGTATTTTGGAGATTTTTTAAAACATAGGGTGCAAGGAAGTTAAATGTAAATCTAAACAGTGAAGTTAAGTAAGTTGGAAGCTTGTGCAGCAGGGTTTTGTAAACAAAAAGAGTGTAATGATGTGATCTACGTGACTTCAAAAAGGTCCAGCCAACCTTTTGATAAAGAATGCAGTCTCCTGTGATCAAGGGGACTCGTTCGATTATAGAACCATCCGATGAGCCAATCTTACGAGAATTTGAAAACAACATGTATTTAAGCACAAGTTTTATATCAGTAAGGGCGTCCTGTACAGTTGCAAAATCAGACTATATAGCCTTGTCACAGCCAGGTCAGCAGTAGGGGAAATTGCTTTATTTACCAAAGATTTGAGAATCTTAGACAGACATGGAGGCCTGGAGATTGGATGATAATTATCAAGATCACTACCATCTCTGCCCTTATGGAGTGGCAGCACTGTTTTCCACACTTTTGGAATTTTTCATGATAACAATGTTAGATTTAAGATATAGGTTACTGAGCCAGCAATGAGGGGAGCAGCTAAAACAGGAAGCGCCCGTGCTTAGGTCTATCCAACGCTGGTCTGACCAATCGGATTCCACGCTTCAAGATTACTTAAATCACGTGGACTGGGATATGTTTCGGGTAACCTCAGATAATAACATTGACGTATACACTGACTCTGTGAGCGAGTAATAAGGAAGTGTGTAGGAGATGTTGTACCCACTGTGACATATTAAAACCTTCCCTAACCAGAAACCGTGGATAGATGGCAGCATTCGTGTAAAACTGAAAGCACGTACCACCGCATTTAATCATGGCAAGGCGACTGAAAATATGGCCGAACGACAAACAGTGTAGTTATTCCCTCCGTAAGGCAATCAAACAAGCAAAGTGTCAGTAGAGAGACAAAGTGGAGTCGCAATTCAATGGCTCAAACATGAGACGTATGTGGCAGAGATAACAGACAATCACAGATTACAAAAAGAAAACCAGCCCAGTCGCGGACATCGACGTCTTGCTTCCAGACAAATTAAACAACTTACTTTGCACGCTTTGAGGACAATACAGTGCCACCGACGCGGCCCGCTACCAAAGACTGTGGGCTCTCCTTCTCGTGGCCGACGTGAGAAAAACATTTAAACGTGTTAACCCTCGCAAGGCTGCCGGCCCAGACGGCATCTCTAGCCGCGTCCTCAGAGCATGCGCAGACCAGCTGGCTGGTGTGTTTACGGACATATTCAATCAATCCTTATCCCAGTCTGCTGTCCCCACATGCTTCAAGATGGCCACCATTGTTCCTGTTCCCAAGAAAGCTAAGGTAACTGAACTAAATGACTATCGCCCCCGTAGCACTCACTTGTCATCATGAAGTGCTTTGAGAGACTAGTCAAGGATCATATCACCTCCACCCTACCTGTCACTCTTGTCACAAGCCGGCTCATAGCCTGTGACAAAAATGAGGGGACACGAACAACAGGTATAGGCCAATTAAAAAGGTTCTTTATTCTAAACAAAGCTATTAACTTTAAACAAAGAAAAAGGAATGAGGTGTGGAAGTATCATAATGTAAGGTGTATGTAAAGTGCATGGATGTGTGAATCTGTGTGTGTGAATATGACTGAGTGAAAACTATGCAACACTACAAAGGAACAAACAAAACAGGATCGTACTTGGAGGAGCAGAGAGAGAGAGAGAAAGGTGATTAGTGAAGCAGTTTTATACCCTGAGCCCAGGTGGCTCCAATCACTAACGACCCTCCTCTGCCTGCAGGAGGAACCGCCACACATCCTGATTCAGTGTGACACTCTAGACCCACTTCAATTTGCTTACCACCCCAATAGGTCCACAGACGATGCAATCGCCATCACACTGCACACTGCCCTATCCCATCTGGACAAGAGGAATACATATGTATGAATGCTGTTCATTGACTACAGCTCAGCATTCAACACCATAGTACCCTCCAAACTCATCATTAAGCTTGAGACCCTGGGTCTCAACCCCGCCCTGTGCAACTGGGTCCTGGACTTCCTGACGGACCACCCCCAGGTGGTGAAAGTAGGAAACAACATCTCTCCCCCTCTGATCCTCAACACTGGGGCCCCACAAGGGTGGGTTCTCAGCCCCCTCCTGTACTCCCTGTTCACCCACGACTGCGTGGCCATGCACGCCTCCAACTCAATCATCAAGTTTGCAGACGACATAAGAGTGGCTTGACTACCAACAACGACGAGACAGCCTACAGGGAGGAGGTGAGGGCCCTCGGAGTGTGGTGTCAGGAAAATAACCTCTCACTCAATGTCAGCAAAACAAAAGAGATGATCGTGGACTTCAGGAAACAGCAAAGGGAGCACCCCCCTAACCACATCGACGGGGCAGCAGTGGAGAAGGTGGAACGTTTTAAGTTCCTCGGTGTACATATCACAGACAAACTGAAATGGTCCACACACACAGACAGTGTGGTGAAAAAGGCGCAACAGCGCCTCCTCAACCTCAGGAGGCTAAAAAAAATGTGGCTTGTCACCGAAAACCCTCACTAACTTTTACAGGTGCACAATTGAGGGCTTCCTGTCAGGCTGTATAACGCCTGGTAAGACAACTGCACCGCCCACAACCGCAAGGCTCTCCAGAGGGTGGTGTGGTCTGCACAACGCATCACCGGGGACAAACTACCTGCCCTTCAGGACACCTACAACACCCGATGTCACAGGAAGGCAAAAAATATCATCAAGGAGAACAACCACCCGAGCCACTGCCTGTTCACCCCGCTACCATCCAGAAGGCGAGGTCAGTACAGGTGCATCAAAGCTGGGACAGAGAGATTGAAAAACAGCTTCTATCTCAAGGCCATCAGATTGTTAAACAGCCACCACTAGCACAGAGAGGCGGCTGCCTACCTACAGACTTGATATCATTAGCCATTTTAATAAATGGAACACTAGTCACTTTAATAATACCACTTTAAGAATGTTTACATATCTCACATTACTCATCTCGTATGGATATAATGTATACTGTATCCATCACTATCTATTCTTTACTACCTATTGCATCTTAGCCACTCTGTCACTGCTCATCCATATATTTAATACTATATATTCTTATCCCATTCCTTTACTAGATTGTGTGTATTGGTTTTGTAGTGGAATTTTTTAGATATTAAGTTTTGTTGTGGAATTGTTAGATACTACCTGTTAGATACTGCTGCACTGTCGGATCTAGAAGCATAAGCAATTTGCTACACTCACAATAACATCTGCTAACCATGTCTATGTGACCAATAACATTTGATTTGAAGTACAGAATGCCGAAATGCAATAACTTGACGACCATTTTCTGAGTTAATCTGCAAAATGTCAGAATCAGCGTTAAGCCCACTCTTAGAGATAGTATGGCTAGACGGTCTTTGAAAAAGATAGCCCGCTGAAATAAAATGACAATTAAATGCATCAATGATGGCATTTTTGTCCGTAATGGGACCAGAATGAATTTGTTGGGGCGGAGAGTAGGAAGTGCAACCCTTTAGAGATTTGACAGTTTTCCAGAATTTAGCCAGATTCCCTTTACAACACAGATTGCCAATCTGGGCCTAAAGCTGTGTTCCTGGCCTTGACCCAGGCAACATTTCTCTTGTGACTGACTTTAGATCAGGAGTGAACCAGGCATTCGAACTACCTTTACTATCAGAGTTTTGAAGGGGGCATGATTATCTACAATAGTATTGAAGACATTTGCAAAAAAGCTTCAAGCTAAATCAGCTTAGGGATAGCTGAGATACAATCGAAGTCACTAAAATAAAGATTATGTAAAAAAAAAAATAATAAGCTTTTTAAATGTCCTCTCAGTGATGACACGAGGCTTAGATTTATGCATTCTCATATCTCTGACACAGACAACTGGCCAACGGTCACTAAAATCCAGTGAGAAAACCCCACTATCAACATATTTATATGGAGTATTCGTCAAAATAAGATCAATCAGGGTAGATTTCGATGGATGTTTAGGATTGGGCTGTGTAGGCTCAGTTATCAGCTGAGACAGGTTTAGGATTGGGCCGTGTAGGTTCAGTTATCAGCTGAGACAGGTTTAGGATTGGGCCGTGTAGGCTCAGTTATCAGCTGAGACAGGTTTAGGATTGGGCCGTGTAGGCTCAGTTATCAGCTGAGACAGGTTTAGGATTGGGCCGTGTAGGCTCAGTTATCAGCTGAGACAGGTTTAGGATTGGGCCGTGTAGGTTCAGTTATCAGCTGAGACAGGTTTAGGATTGGGCCGTGTAGGCTCAGTTATCAGCTGAGACAGGTTTAGGATTGGGCCGTGTAGGCTCAGTTATCAGCTGAGACAGGTTTAGGATTGGGCCGTGTAGGTTCAGTTATCAGCTGAGACAGGTTTAGGATTGGGCCGTGTAGGCTCAGTTATCAGCTGAGACAGGTTTAGGATTGGGCCGTGTAGGCTCAGTTATCAGCTGAGACAGGTTTAGGACTGGGCCGTGTAGGTTCAGTTATCAGCTGAGACGGGTTAAGCTCAGAGCAAATATCTTTTAGCGTATCTGACAATATTAGAATCTCCCAAAATGAATAGTTCCTATTTACCATACTTAGCAATTCAGATAAATTGTTAAGAGAACATGAAGAAGCCGAGAGGGGCGATACACTCCTACTAGTGTCAGCTGGTTATTAGGACTAAGGCCCACATTAAAAACAAGACAACTAGTGTCAGCTGGTTATTAGGACCAAGGCCCACATTAAGAACAAGACAACTAGTGTCAGCTGGTTATTAGGACCAAGGCCCACATTAAGGACAAGACAACTAGTGTCAGCTGGTTATTAGGACCAAGGCCCACATTAAGAACAAGACAACTAGTGTCAGCTGGTTACTAGGACCAAGGCCCACATTAAGGACAAGACAACTAGTGTCAGCTGGTTATTAGGACCAAGGCCCACATTAAGAACAAGACAACTAGTGTCAGCTGGTTATTAGGACCAAGGCCCACATTAAGAATAAGACAACTAGTGTCAGCTGGTTATTAGGACCAAGGCCCACATTAAGGACAAGACAACTAGTGTCAGCTGGTTATTAGGACCAAGGCCCACATTAAGGACAAGACAACTAGTGTCAGCTGGTTATTAGGACCAAGGCCCACATTAAGGACAAGACAACTAGTGTCAGCTGGTTATTAGGACCAAGGCCCACATTAAGAACAAGACAACTAGTGTCAGCTGGTTATTAGGACCAAGGCCCACATTAAGAACAAGACAACTAGTGTCAGCTGGATATTAGGACCAAGGCCCACATTAAGAACAAGACAACTAGTGTCAGCTGGTTATTAGGACCAAGGCCCACATTAAGGACAAGACAACTAGTGTCAGCTGGTTATTAGGACCAAGGCCCACATTAAGAACAAGACAACTAGTGTCAGCTGGTTATTAGGACCAAGGCCCACATTAAGGACAAGACAACTAGTGTCAGCTGGTAATTAGGACCAAGGCCCACATTAAGAACAAGACAACTAGTGTCAGCTGGTTATTAGGACTAAGGCCCACATTAAGGACAAGACAACTAGTGTCAGCTGGTTATTAGGACCAAGGCCCACATTAAGAACAAGACAACTAGTGTCAGCTGGTTATTAGGACCAAGGCCCACATTAAGGACAAGACAACTAGTGTCAGCTGGTAATTAGGACCAAGGCCCACATTAAGAACAAGACAACTAGTGTCAGCTGGTTATTAGGACCAAGGCCCACATTAAGAACAAGACAACTAGTGTCAGCTGGTTATTAGGACCAAGGCCCACATTAAGAACAAAACAACCAAAATGCTTAGGGACAGAGGTAGCAAGAGATACAAAAATATTTGAATGGTCAATATGGCAACCCCCCCACCTCTTCCTATTCTGTCCCATCTATAATCATTATAACCAGATAGAGACACATCAGAGTCCAGCACAGAATTATTTTAGAAATTACCAGAATGTCCACATTGGATTCAGAAGCCAGAATTTCAATAAAATCCATCTTTTAAATCAAAGTTCTGGAATTTACATGAACTAATCCTAGACCGCAGCTGCCGGATTTCAGGTCAGATGGAGTCTCTAATACAAGCATGCTAGGATCAGGAAAGGGGTTTCTAAAACCCCTTATTTGAAAATACCATGGGATTGGTTTGAATTGGCATAGGTACAAGATTGTCTAGAACCATTGGGCCTATGCCTCGAGTGAGGACATGGGTTAAAAATAAGAGTCAATGAGGGTTACCTGTTGCGGGCCTGCAGTATGACGACAATGCTGATAATTTATGGTTGTCTCAGCGCAGCACATAAAGGATATGATATCCTTTTTTAATCTTGTAGATTTTTATATATCATGTAGCTCTTTAAGAAACCAAACATGAATCTTTCTGGGTTCATACACAAACACAATAAAAAACAATACAATAAATAACAAGGTATTGTTATGGTATAAAAAAGGATGCCACCTAGAGGTATAACTAGGGACTGCCCTGTATTATGACGAGTTGAATGAAGCCACACTCAAGTTGCAGTTCTGTTTACAGATCATTCATGATTATTTTACCAAAAGGTTTTAACAAACAATTCAAGTTATCCAGTTATTCACTACAATTCAACAGGAGTAGCTGCCGAGTTCCAACAGAACCCTCAGAACATGCGCCCCTATTAAAACGTGCCTCGCCCTCCTGCCATAAAACGATGCCTCCCTGTAAAATGAATGCATAACAACCTGGAAGTCTGTGAAGGTGATGTGCCAGTTTGCAGAGTTGTCTGTGATGGAGCTGGGTACGAGCAGCGTGTCGTACTTCTGCAGACTGCTGACGTGCTGACAGTGGTAGGAGTGGGTACTAGGAGCGTAAACCTCGGTGGCGTTGAATGTTGCCTCATGGGTCCAGTTGTAGTGGATGTGTACGCTGTCCAGAGTGAACCAGTTCTGCCCTGCCGACTCATAGAATGTGTTGGACATTTGTAGTCTGTTGGAACAGTGCATACATTGATTACACAATTACATTTGAGTAATTTAGCAGATGCTCTTATCAAGAGAGACTTACAGTCAGTGTACAGTACAATAAATAAATATCAAGTATCACAACCAAAATGGACCCCGCACAATATACTTCAGACCAAGTGTTTTATTTACCTACATGTGACCTGACAAGGAAATCCATGGGCCAATCTATTATTTGCAAAATGGTCCTTAAAGCCTAGCACTGGCTATAAAAAATAATGAAGAGGCAAACCTAATTGCAAGTCCTCTCAAGTCCTCCACATCTCCGAAACGTAGTACAAGCCTGGTGGAAAAACAAGGTTCAATAGTACTATCGAATGAATTAATCAATTAATGACATTTTATTTTTGTGTTAAATTGCCAGTTGGCAACCCATTCCTCATTGGATTAATTGACACATAAACAAATATTACAATAATTCCCTCTGATAATTCAGTGATAATTCTTCTTCCGGTGTTCTCTGTCATTACTTAATCCTTCGAAAATGGAGGATAGCGAGGAAGAGTAATGTATCGGGAAGGGCAGGAGGAATATCTACAGCCGCTAAGCAGACATACGTAGCTTTGTCTTTGCTGCACATAGAGCCTTTGGTGTCCACTGGTGCATCGGGGCCGAAGGCCTTCTCTGTGAGATCCACTAAGGTGCTGTTCCTGAACCTGATAGCAAGCTTCCTGGCCCTAAACAGGATACATGTTTTGCTGTTGTAAACCACGCCCAGAGGAGAGTAAGGAAGAATGCTGGATGTCTGTAGTAGGCTCCGTTTGGTTCTGTGTGGGGAGTCCAGCTGCCACTCATAGGGCTGACGGTGGGAAAGAGAGGATGAAACAGGAAGGGGGGAAAGAGGGAGAGAGATAGCAGAAGAGACAGAGGGGAAGACAAAAGAAAATAAGAAAGGGAGAAGGAGAGGTAGAAATAGATAAGATGGTGGCTCACTGATTGACAAACAACAGTAATCTGAAAAACTATTACAGATTGCTTTTTCATCTCATTGTGGGGTCTACAGTGGGCGTTCATTGACCAATAAGACTTTGTGTAAAGGTGTTGTTGTTAGGAATAATCTAATCTATTTATAATTTTATGTTGAAATTAAATCTAATGGTTTATCTCACTGAGACTAAGCCTTCTGTCTGGGATTAGTTTCAGACGGCTGGGAATAAAAGCTTTTTTCATGAACAACGCCATATTGGATTCCTAGAAACGTCAGTCTCTAGTGTCTAATCACACACACAGTAGTCTATATCTCCCTTCTCTGAAGTGTGCACTCGTTCACTATTTTCTGCAAATCTGGTAGAGGCATTGGCTAGTGGGAGTTTCCACCATATTTGTTGTACCAGTCATCTCCTTTCAAGTCAGTGAAGTGAAGTGAACAAGTGCACACTTCGGGAGGAAGGAAAGATAATAATTGGGACCTGCAGGACTCTCCTGAGAGGGTCCTCCGCTATAAGCGAAGAACTCTCCCCATCGGAAGCAGCACTGTGGCTCTGGGCAGCCAACCCATCTGTATACAAGGAGAAAGAGAGACATTTTATTAAATAAAATATTTAGAACTTATAAAGAAATTATCAAATTAATATTAACAATGTGTCACTACTACTACACCAGTGTCACTATTACACAGATAAATTAACAACACAAGGTGAAGTGCTACCAGTGAATTTAGTGTATTTTTTTATACACATACCATTAAACAAACAATTCAAAACATTTACATAATCCATTGACAATAAGGGAAAATAACTCACTGTTTTGAACCCTGATATCTTGGGATGTGGGCCCCGCTAAACTGTAAACATACAAAAAATAAATGATTATTTCAGATGATATAGAAGTAGCCTATAAGGTACTGGACAGTGAACATCAACGTAAATATCCCTTATAGTATTACTAGGACTGTAGATGTAGAGACAATGGTAGATTGAACATAACATCATTAAAATAAAAAGTATTTAATATTAATGTCACAAATGTATAATTTGTACAGTTCTTTATTTAAAATGTAGTTATTTGTTACATTTAAAACCTATCAGTACTACTTATTTCTCTGTGAGTGAGGCGGATATATAACATTTAGCAAATAAAACATGATTTTTTGTCTCTCTGAAATTAAACCATCAAGTGATAGATTTTAAACAAATACATGTCTGTCTTTGAACAACCCCATGCCATGATCAGATAGTGGAACAAACACGCCAATCTCTTTCAGAATTTCTTAAAAAGATAAAAGGTAATTTACCAACAAATCTTCCCAGACCGTGGTGTCCTGACTGTGAACCAGGGGAACTAGCAGCCAGACCATGGTGTCCTGACTGTGAACCAGGGGAGCTAGCAGCCAGACCATGGTGTCCTGACTGTGAACCAGGGGAGCTAGCAGCCAGACCATGGTGTCCTGACTGTGAACCAGGGGAACTAGCAGCCAGACCATGGGGTCCTGACTGTGAACCAGGGGAACTAGCAGCCAGACCATGGTGTCCTGACTGGGAATCAGGGGAGCTAGCAGCCAGACCATGGTGTCCTGACTGAACCAGGGGAACTAGCAGCCAGACCATGGTGTCCTGACTGTGAACCAGGGGAACTAGCAGCCAGACCATGGTGTCCTGACTGTGAACCAGGGGAACTAGCAGCCAGACCATGGTGTCCTGACTGAACCAGGGGAACTAGCAGCCAGACCATGGTGTCCTGACTGTGAACCAGGGGAGCTAGCAGCCAGACCATGGTGTCCTGACTGTGAACCAGGGGAACTAGCAGCCAGACCATGGTGTCCTGACTGAACCAGGGGAACTAGCAGCCAGACCGTGGTGTCCTGACTGTGAACCAGGGGAACTAGCAGCCAGACCGTGGTGTCCTGACTGTGAACCAGGGGAACTAGCAGCCAGACCGTGGTGTCCTGACTGTGAACCAGGGGAGCTAGCAGCCAGACCGTGGTGTCCTGACTGTGAACCAGGGGAACTAGCAGCCAGACCATGGTGTCCTGACTGTGAACCAGGGGAACTAGCAGCCAGACCATGGTGTCCTGACTGTGAACCAGGGGAACTAGCAGCCAGACCATGGTGTCCTGACTGTGAACCAGGGGAACTAGCAGCCAGACCATGGTGTCCTGACTGTGAACCAGGGGAACTAGCAGCCAGACCATGGTGTCCTGACTGTGAACCAGGGGAGCTAGCAGCCAGACCATGGTGTCCTGACTGTGAACCAGGGGAGCTAGCAGCCATACCATGGTGTCCTGGCTGTGAACCAGGGGAACTAGCAGCCAGACCATGGTGTCCTGGCTGTGAACCAGGGGAACTAGCAGCCAGACCATGGTGTCCTGACTGTGAACCAGGGGAACTAGCAGCCAGACCATGGTGTCCTGACTGTGAACCAGGGGAACTAGCAGCCAGACCATGGTGTCCTGACTGTGAACCAGGGGAACTAGCAGCCAGACCATGGTGTCCTGACTGTGAACCAGGGGAACTAGCAGCCAGACCATGGTGTCCTGACTGTGAACCAGGGGAACTAGCAGCCAGACCATGGTGTCCTGACTGTGAACCAGGGGAACTAGCAGCCAGACCATGGTATCCTGACTGTGAACCAGGGGAGCTAGCAGCCAGACCATGGTGTCCTGACTGTGAACCAGGGGAACTAGCAGCCAGACCATGGTGTCCTGACTGTGAACCAGGGGAACTAGCAGCCAGACCATGGTGTCCTTACTGGGAACCAGGGGAACTAGCAGCCAGACCATGGTATCCTTACTGGGAATCAGGGGAGCTACCAGCCAGACCATGGTATCCTCATTGGGGCTAAGGGGGGTTAGCGTAGACTGTCTGCCCACCAGATCTGAGGAAGCTACCTGGACTGGCAGGCAGCAGTGTTGGAGTCCTCTGGAAGTAAACTGAAATTCCAATGTTCTTCATTTGAATTGGAATTTCAGTTAACTTCCTGAATTGAAATGGAATTGACTCCAACCCTGACTGACAAACATTAGCAGTGTAATTTTAGCACTAGCCTGTAGTCTGTAAAAAAGCGTCTCGGTACTTTTATATCAATGCAAATTTCAGCAATGTAATGTACAAAGCACATTTTCTACAGCTTTCGTCTTCGGGTGTCGAGTAGAATTCTCCATTGGACCATTACTAGGCTATTAGAGCAGTGGGTAGTTCGCATCTATAGTTTACCCAGTCATAATCCAATGCAGAGTCTGGCGCTTGCAACCGCAGGATAGTGTGTTTGATTCCCAGGACCACCCGTAAGTAAAATGTATGCAAGCGTGACTGTAAGTCACTTTGGATAAAAGCGCTGCTAAATAGTATTTATATTACATTGTGCTTATATTCTGCATGAATCAGAATTCCTTATCTGATTCGTTCATCACTTCATAAAGCATGACCCTGCAGTAAGGCACTGCATTGTGTGTGGCGATTTGTTTAATACTATTGCAGAGAGGCATATACTACTGTAATACTATGTTGTCTATAACAGGAATAGATAATATTCAGTGTACCTCAGTGTAAAAGTGTAATTATCTGACATTTGTTATTGAAAGCCCATCTGTGGCTGTATCTCTGTTTGCGTGGTTCAGTGATGTAACAATACATTTGGGACTTGATAAGGAGTGAGTGCTCTGTCTTCTTTTCACCAGCAGATGCCATTGTTACGTAATAAAAAGTGACAGAACACTGAGTAGTCATTTATCTGAACACAAATGTCAACCTGAATTTGCTACACAGACCTACACGGCCTCATCAAAACCACTAACCCAAGCAAATATGTAGCTTTCATTCAAACGACTGAACCGATTGTGATGATCTACAGGGGATAAAGAAATCCTCTCCTACCTCTGTCCCCACCCCACCCTACACATCAGCTTACAAATCCACTCTGTACTCTACCCTGCTGCTGTCATTGACTGGCTGCAACATAGCATGTCGTGGACCAGCCATTACATAATAAATATGATCCACTGATCATCTCTCTCACTCACCTCACAATGCCAGACATGTCATGTATTCTGTGAGGGTAAGTTTGAAGATAAGAGGGGCTGCTTTTAGACTTCCACCTGTGCTCAGACTAACGCCTGCACTGCCTTACATGTTGCCACCAATGCCCTTGAGGCAATATGTTGCCAATTACATTCTGTTTTTGTATGAAGTTAAATGTTCCCTAATAGATGAGCCCAAGGTGTTGGGAGACAGGGCGGAGAATAATTACTTTGGTAAACAGGTCGGTTGTGGGGGGGGGGTTGATCTTTTCAGTTAAAGATCGAACATGTTAAGCAGTATTGTCCATGTATAGTTTGTTCCTAAATGCACAAAAGACACATTGACAAGTGAAATGAGCCTGAAAATGTGTTTTATTGATTATGTTTCAGGATTATTGCATTTGGAATGATCCTGACCTCTCGGATCATCAGGTGACTTTGTTTACTGTATTCTATGTTTTCATCACCTGATTAAATCACATTATAAATTGGGTGGTTCAAGCCCTGAATGCTGGTTGGCTGTCAGCCCTGGTATATCAGACCATATACCATGGGTATGACAAAACATGTATTTTTACTGCTCTAATTACATTGGTAACCAGTTTATAATAGCAATAAGGCACTGCAGGGTTTGTGGTATGTGGCCAATATACCACAGCTAAGGGCTGTATCCAGGCACTCCGCGTTTCGGCGTGCGCAAGAACACCCCTTAGCCGTGGTATATTGTCCATATACCACACCCCTTCACGTTTATTGGTTAAATTTCACATTATCACATAGCTACCCTACTGGGAGCATTATAAGCCCATTCTTTGTATTCAGGGCATGTTTACAGGCATCTGAATTGAAATATCAATAAAATATGATATGAAGAAATGTATAAACAGTACATGCACAATACTGCCTAACATTTTAGCTTAACATCTGATGTTATATTTAGATATAAAGCCCCTGTGCTGTCTATTCAAGAAAGGTTGACTGGAGGCTGCTGGAGCCTAGGCAGCAGCAGCTGGGGCAAATGTCAGGGTTATGACAAAATGCCACATGCCAAAACAGGATGATTAAGAAGTCAGCAGGGTTCAGAAGGTAGGGGTATTCAAGGCATCTACCGGGCAATCTGCTATGTCATATTTCAGTCAAAATATGGTGGATCCGGCTCCCCCAGACTACTGCATTCATTAAAGTTATACAAAATACAATTCATGAGATATTATTTCCATGTTCTTAAAATGAACTGCAATAATCCCATTGTCATTCACTATAACCAAAATCAATGAATTGCTGTCCAATGGAATACTACAAACAAATACATTAATTTACTATAACAATCTGTATCCTTTTCGTCATATTATATTCAATATATTCAACTGTAAAACTAATGAAAATAACGTTTCTGTGTTCCAGAAATAACAAAAGGTTTTTATGTGATTACTGTTTTTACATTTTGATTATTTGAGTGGCAGCCGTGCCAGACATATTGAGGTGAATAGCATAGAATAAAATAGAAGAGAATTCCTCCATCTAGCATCTTACGGAGCTGTACTCAAATAGTGGAATTCTCAGAGGAAGGCTGTCTGCAGTATACAGCACACATAATTTGACTCCATCTCATCTCTGATGTAGCAACATGCATCCCTGTTTATTTTTTGTAGTGCATATATGGATTTGCCCAGTAAACTGATGCCTTCAGAGCAACACCTATGCATTTTCTCTTGTATTTCACTGACAGAGCCCTAGTAGCTACATTTGCATTGCAGATGTGCACACTACAGTATCGTACCCTACAGTAACAGTGCAGCACATCTCAAATGTACAAGAGGGGAATCACTATCACAATGGTTACAGATGATACGAGATCATGCTTTTTACAGATTCACAAACGCATTCTAAAACGGTATCTTTCTCCTCATTCCCACGGTCTCATCACACTATAAAAGACCCTCGTTCTCCGCCTCCGTCTGCACAGCATCCATCCATCGCCCTGCCTGACTCCAGCCTAGAGTTGAAATAGCTCCTTTCACACCTACCTTTTTTCCACAACCGCAGACACTTGATCAAAGGACAAAGAGAGCTGCAGAGAATAAACGACAGAAAATAAATAAAAATACATAAAGAAGTCTTGTTTTGCCATGGAGCCGGCCAGGTGAGACTGCCACAGTTGATGACTGCTTCATAACGTTCTTCGATAAGAGCCGAAGCTTGAACCTAATGATGGACACGGGCAGCAGCCAATAGGCATCTAGAGGGAGGGGTAATGATGTGTCACGGTCACACCCACTCAGAACACACGCACACAAAGCCCATGAGCTGCTCTCAACAAAACTGATTCATAAATACACAGATACTTATTTGTTCAAGGTCAGTATGCTTGCCGGGATTTTTTTTCGATAGGGAAGGCACCCCCATGATTAAATGACCTAGATACGATGCTATCTCTATTGGAATTAATTTGAAGGATAAACCAGTTATCTGGCCCTCATATCATCATGGCAACCTAATCATCCCCAGCTTCCAATTGGCTCATTCATCCCCCCCTCCTCTCTCTGTAACTCCCCAGGTCGTTGCTGTAAATGAGAACGTGTTCTCAGTCAATTTACCTGGTAAAATAAGGGTAAAATAAATAAAAATAATTCAGAAGAAAAAAAGCTCTGCATCCGATTCGATCATGGGTTAATGAAGCAGTGTGAAATATGACAAAAGACATGTTAAACCACTGGAATTACATCCTCATTCTCATCAATGGAATATTGCTGTCTGACAATAGAGGAATCCGTTCTGTCTCCTGGACTAGTCTACCCTTCTGTTTGTACATCAGTAATCCATGAATGATGAGATTGTACAATATGCTTGTAAAGAACAGGCAGGCCCGCACACTGTTGATGTTCCTCAGCAACCTGAGCAAATTAAACCGTTTTTTCGAGGTTTCAGAGAGTGACGTCACCGATTGACACGCCACTGGCGCGCACCGCTAACTAGCCAACCATTTCACACCAGCTGCAGCAGCAGGCACTGTATTTCAACCCCTATAACTAATTTTATTATGACAACTGACTGGTGTCACCACCCCTTAATTTAAAATAAAAACTATTATCATATCATGAGCATTATAATATGATGTTTTGGCTCTATTTTATTATTTTATTACTATTTAGATGATTACAATATGAATCAGTCCATTGATAGCCTATGTTCTTTTTACCCTACTTTTTTTATTGTAGCGTATTGGACCCTAGATTTTCCTCGGTTTGAACTTGGACCCATTTGTATGTATGTAATCCTTTATGACCATATGTACCTCTGTGATTAATTATGATTGACTATGCGCAAAAGTGATGATTTGTGCCTCTGTAACTTTCTCACTTATCATTTGTCAAGATTCATTAATGATGATCCATAATCATGGTAGCATCCAAATGAATGTATAATTGTTTAGAGACATTATAATTTTATTTACAATAAAAGTGACTCCAGAATGACACAATTCATGATTTACCATTCATTTCCATTGGGCACAAAATAATCTGAAACACAACCTGAACAAACTGCAAATGCATCCATCAAGTTTGTAGAGTCACAAACTTGATGTAGTCATTGCATGCTAGAAATATGGTACCAAATAGGCTACCGGTACTACTTTGATTATTTTAATACAAATGTACAGTACCAGTCAAAAGTTTGGACACACCTACTCATTCAAGGGTTTATCTTCATCTTTACTTTTTTCTACATTGTAGAATAATAGTGAAGACATCAAAACTGTGAAATGACACATATGGAATCATGTAGTGAATTTGTCCAAATGCTTTTGGTTTCCTAAATTGAAGGGACTATGTACAAAACGTGCTTTAATTTCTAAATAGTTTACTGACCTGATATGGATGAAGATGCCCTCAAATTAATGCTGACAGTCTGCACTTTAACCTCATAGTCTTTGTATCAAATCCAGTGCTGGGTCACAGAGCCAAAACAACAAAATGTGTCACTGTCAAAATACATTTGGACCTCACTGTATATTATTAGAGAAGCTCTTGAATTATGTCTCTGTAGTTGCTTTGTCACATGAAATTAGACGTGATAAAGCAAGACTAGTCAAATGAGTCTACTAGTGATGGGTTGCCTAGTAGACTGAGACCGTTTTCAGTTGCATGCCACTGCCCCGACATCTACTGCTAAAAACCCTCTCCTTTATAAAACAATCTCAAATTCTTCACCAATTGTGGAGGTTGAAGTTGTAGTACCTAGCTAGGCAAGTAACGGCAGGGATTTCACCTCACTCCTATTTCGCATAATTTACTGGCTACTATATCATCTTGAAGCAGATAAAATGTCTCTTCAGAGCTGAGTTGTCAGGCAGGAAGAGAGATGCTCATGAGTTTGATAGAAGGACGGTTAGAGGAATGAGTGGGTCAGAAGATGGCGGAAACTAATATTTGTTTGAAACTGCTAGTGAGTCGAGTGAAGCTAATAGTGCAGAAAGTGAGAATGAGTGGGTTACAGTGGCGAAGAAGAAGGGAAACAAGAGAAGTAAAGCTGTGTTGGAAAATAGGAAACCACTAGACTCATTTTGGGTTGGAGTCAGCGTTTTGGATCAATGCTACTTGGGAAATCCATTTAACGTCTCCAGGAAAATGTGGAATGTGTTGGAAGAAAGTGTGGAGTCGGTGAGAGTCATAAGAAGTGGTCTTATTTTGATTTTTTGTGTGTCTGCGGAACAGAAGAAGGGTGTTTTAAGACTGAAAAGGATATCGGAGCGGAATGTTTCCTGCATGGATTTTCGTAGCAGGGTAACTATCAAGGGGGTTATTTCTGGGGTGGCGCAAGAAATAAAGGCAGAGGATATAACTGAAGACATCGATGGAGTGGTTGGTGCACGCCGACTGACCTGTATGGTGGAGGGAGAAAAGAAGTCATCCATGCTACTGTTCTTTGATGAAGAGTCTCTCCCTACTCATATAAAGTTAGGATTCACGAGATACCCTGTAAGAGCTTTTGTGCATAAGCCCCTTCAGTGTCATACATGTAAAATATTTGGTAATGTGTCAATTGTGTGCAGAAAGGAAGAATATTGAATGCCAGAAAAAGGGAAATATTGCAACTGTGAAGGTGAACATGCGCCTGAATTCTTGAAGTGCCCTGGTGAAGGAGAATGAGGTGGTAAGGGTAAGGAGTGTCCAGCGTGTCTCCTATCTGGAGGCAGTGAGAAAATTAGAAGGAACGAGTGGCAGGGAAGAAGCAATGGTAGTAGAGCCACAACCAGGGAAGGTTTCTCATCAACCAAGGGATAGTGAAATTCTACATGCTAAAAAGGTGGATGTTGTATTATTTATTGCAATGGTCATAAACTGTACAGCACAAGCAGAAAAGTCTACAAAAATTGGAATCATTGTGAATGCCGCTGAAAGTTTATTTGGTTTTCTGATTTCACAGTCGAGGCTGCGCAATAAATCCTGTTGGTGAATGTAGCCCCATCACAGGCCCCTGAGCCTGTGTAGAGATGTATTTTGGAGTGGACTGTCATTGAAGACGTGTGATGTTTATTTATTTTTTTGTTTACATGTTTTATTTTGTATGGTGTTGTTTTCCCCCTTTCCCGAAATGTGTTTATGTTTGTTTCTTATTCAATACCCGTCCAGCTGATGGCTGTAATGCACCATTATCATGTGATGCCAACCGCCGTTAAATTCGAAGAAGAAGATTGTCTCATCAGACTCGTTTTGACTGATGATTTGTCGCATTTTGAATCAGGCACGTAAACATCTCAATATTATATAGACTTGATATAACAAAGCTATCCAAATAATGCACATGTGTTATTTCCCTAAATCGTGTATTTTTAATAATGTTTATTTAAATGTAGCTACATTTAAAATACGCAAAATGTACCGAGAGAAAACAACGCTAAACAGGCATGTTAGTATCCACCTCTGGGGTCCTGCGAGGAGACATTGCCGCGGAGGATTCTGGTCTTCTTTCTTTCTAGCCTGGGTTCGTAATCTGCAAACATGGGTACGATAATGTCCTATTTTTAACGGAACGTTTACAAAATGTATCAGTGTCTTTTCTATATTGACATGGACTTTGAATGTATTCTTACCCATTTCGTTATTATCGTGGCAGAACAGGATGTATTTCTAGACATATTCTGAAACTTACCACCAGCCAACTAGCGCGAGCTCCGCAACGTGGAGACGGCCATATCATGCCGTCAGTGCTGGCCAGCGCTTCCTTTTCAGTCACCAAACATTTATGTAGCCAGTTACCAGAGTTTTGGTTACAAAGTTATTGAAATGGATGTGCACTCTGCATAAGCAATTTGGTTTAATGTAACTAAATTATTTCCCAGTTAACTTAATTGTTACCTGCTAAAGTGCTAATGCGGTGTTCATGTCCGGATATCTTCTGTAGCTACCGGTAGTTGGCTGACTGGTCAAACAATGTTTTGTTGAACAATATTAATAAGTCAAAAGCTAGCTATCTACCATTTAACTATTTACTTGGTATCCCTTCAGGAAAGTGTCGTGGTCTGCGTACAGCCAGGAAGCTGCGTAACCACCGTCGTGAACAGAGATGGCACGATAAACAGTACAAAAAGGCCCATCTCGGCACTGCCCTGAAGGCTAACCCCTTCGGAGGCGCTTCCCACGCCAAGGGAATTGTACTTGAGAAAGTGTAAGTACATCACAACACCCCTAATATCCTCACTAATGATCAGGGACCGTACTGAGAAAGTGTCTTGTTTGGAGTGCAGATCTGGTTTAAGCATAATCTGAAAGCCAAACAGATTCTAGTTCAGCAGCACTGCTACTCTGGGACACGTTAATACAGGCCCTAATGTCTTCTCTGAGTATCAATGTGTAAAGACAAGTATGCCATTTCCAAATGTTTCTATCCCTGTCTTACAGTGGTGTTGAAGCTAAGCAACCCAACTCCGCCATTAGGAAGTGTGTCAGGGTCCAGCTCATCAAGAACGGCAAGAAGATCACCGCCTTTGTCCCCAATGATGGTTGCTTGAACTTCATCGAGGTAAGAGTTAACTAGTCAGCCTGGCACCCAAACATTTTTCCAGAGTAGTGTTTTTTTTTAAATTCAACTACTTTAACATTTTTATTTATATCCATTGTGTAAAGCAGGGGTGTCAAACTCATTCCATGGCGGGCCTAGTGTCTGCAGGTTTTTGGTTTTTCCTTTCAATAAAGCCCTAGACAACCAGGTGTGGGGAGTTCCTAACTAATTAGTGATGTTAATTGATCAATCAAGTACAAGGGAGGAGCGAAAACCCGCAGACACTCGGCCCCGTGGAATGAGTTTGACACCTGTGGTGTAAAGGATCTGATGGGTGAAGTTTAGTGTCTATAAACTGTGCCTGATATCCACTAACAAATGCGAGACTCCCCATAAATAACAGGGCTGTCTACAGTGAGATCAAATGAGCCTAAATATTTGATGTGCAGCCTGTATATTTTGATTTTAGGAGCTCCAGTACGCCTAGAAAAATGTTAATGTTCTTAATTCCATTCTACTATTTAGATTTGTGTGTATTGTGTCTATTGTTAGATATTTCTGCACTGTTTGAGCAAGGAACACAAGCATGTGTATGTAGCAATACAATGTGATTTGATACCTTAACTATTTTCCATTGTAGCTGTTATTTTACCAGGTAAGTTGACTGAACACGTTCTCATTTACAGCAACCACCTAGGGAATAGTTACAGGGGAGAGGGGGGTGAATGAGCCAATTGTAAATTACTTTGTACATGTATTTTTCCCCTTCAATTTAAGCGCACGTGCTCCTTGTAAAAAGAAATAACGTCAGCATAGAGCCCTGAATAATCTAAGAAAGAAAATAATAATGTGTGTATGGTGTGATGTAGTCTCGGACGATATTTATGGTGTTCAATGATGCATTTTGTCGTGTGTATTCAGCGTGTTTCCCTTGGTCTTTCAGGAAAATGACGAGGTTCTGGTGGCAGGATTCGGTCGTAAGGGACACGCCGTCGGTGATATCCCTGGTGTCCGTTTCAAGGTGGTCAAAGTGGCTAACGTCTCCCTGCTGGCCCTCTACAAAGGCAAGAAGGAGAGACCCAGATCTTAGACAGTTTTGATGGAGAAATCAATAAAATGTTTTCACAATTCCAGTCGGTTTGTTGTGCATTTTGTTGTGATTTTGATATTATGTTGCAGAGATGGGCAACTATGGTGGTCCTCGGAAGTGTATGTTGTTTTTAGTTCCTTTTCCAAATCACCATGTAATTTAGATCTGGGATACCAGGTGTAGTGTGTGTGTGTGCCATTGAAAGAATCAGCTGACATTCTGGCCCCAGAGGACTGACGTTTCCCATCCTGGTTCCTGATCTGAGGGTCTTCTCTGATTCACTTCTACATGTCCAGGTTGATTATTAGAATGACAACTCAAGCATTTTTTTTTTTAATAAAGTTAATGTCCTCAAGATGTGAGTGTGTTGGCGCGTGATCGTGCCAGCAGAGCATCAGTGGTGCCGATGTGTTCAGCTCTACCCAAGCTGTCTGTTCTGGCAATTACATCTCCACCTGTTCCATTTGCTGTTTTATTTATAGCTTGTTAGAGGGATTGTAATGGTTTGACATTGGGTGTCTTGATTGGTCTTAGAGTAGATGCATTTCATCTTGAGTCAAGTTTTGCCTCTTTGACATGTCACATGTACCCCTCCGGTAATGAAGAGGACTTATTTCATGCAGTGGCATCGTCTGGAACTAACAGGCATGGATGTCAGCTGCCAATAAGAGGCAATGTCTTTATTTTTCTCAACCATGATTGGTGTATCTTATTTCCTCATACACTTGCCCAAATTTAGCCACACCTGTTGACATATAATTTACGGTCCTTTTTAACCGATATAAAAGCTGTCCAACAGATTGTGTGATCCTTGTTTTGGTCTGGCGTAGTGCTGTAGCGAATGATTTCGAAGGTGGGAGCATAGATAGCATTGGCCGGAACATTTGTTTTAAAGACTTTTAGTCTTGAGCTTGAAGGACCAGACCGTTGAATATGGTAAGAAGGATCTTAAGACATTTTACACAATGATACTAATGTCCAATAGTCTAGACATATATTGAGACATGCAGTGTTAACCTGAATGACAAATGAATTGGTGTTGGGGTGGAAGAGGATTTTCTGCAGATTATGAAAGTGACATTTTTGGGGATAATAGAAAGGATATGAAGTGGACAGTTTGAATAGAAAAGATCCCGTGACTCGTCGCCAGCTGCTGCTGAAATTATAATTCAGTGGGAAAATTCTTTCAGTTCGTTTAGTACTTTGTCACAGACAGAAGACATGCTGTCAGATCATTCTTCTGTTGTGAGAATAATCTGTACTTTCCCTAATCCTTTTTATACTGAACAAAAATATAAATGCAACGTGACAATTGCAATGATTTTACAGAGTTACAGTTCATATAAGGAAATCAGTCCATTGAAATGAATGAATTAGGCCCTAGTCAATTGATTTCGCAGGGATGCAGACATGGATGGGCCTTGGAGGGCATAGGCCCACCCACTGGGGAGGCCCAGTCAATCAGAATGATCCCCCCCCACAAAAGTCCTTTATTACAGACAGAAGTACTCCTGTTTCATCAGCTGTCGGGGTGGCTGGTCTCAGACGATCCCGCAGGTGAAGAAGCCGGATGTGGAGGTCCTGGGCTGCGGTTGTGAGGCCAGTTGGACGTACTGCCAAATTCTCTAAAATGACTTTGGAGGCGGCCTTTGGTAGAGAAATTAACATTCAATCCTCTGGCAACAGCTCTGGTGGACATTCCTGCAGTCAGCATGCCAATTGCACGCTCCCTCAAAACTTGAGACATCTGTGGCATTGTGTTGTGTGACAAAACTGCACAAGAGTGACCTTTTATTGTCCCCAGCACAAGATCCACCTGTGTAATGATAATGCTCTTTAATCAGCGTCTTCATATTTTGAGAAAATATTTTTTTTTTCTGCATATGGAACATTTCTGGGATTTTTTATTTCAGCTCATGAAACATGGGACCAACAATTTACATGTTGCGTTTACATTTTTGTTCAGTGTACATGGACACATGCAGAAGAATGGCAATCAAAATAAATGTTCTACCAAAGCGCACATGTTATGTTTGCGACATAAAGTTTGTATGTTAAAACTATTCATAAAATGCATATTTTCAGTTTTTTGCTTTTTTTATGTCACTCGTGCCCATGCGCAGATCAAATACACAGCTGGAACGCAGATTAAGCTATCTACATGTCCTAATAACTTAAAAAGATTGCTCAGAAAACCAGGTGATCTAATATGCGTATGCTTACTTCGATTTTTGACCTTACGCAGATTAAGATAAGCAGAGTAAAGTGTTTACATGACTATTGCCGTACTCTGCCTACTGACATAATCAGTTTAATATTGAATTATTAATGTGCATGTAAACGTTATTTCCACCTAGTGGAGCTGGGGGTCAGATACATGGAAACCCTCAACTAAAGTAACATTGAATTACGGAAAAGTACTAAAACCGAATACACTAACACATTTCAATACTCCGAAGTCTCTATTTTAAATACTAAATTGTCGAGAGCTTTAAATCTAATCAATGTTATTTGTCGCATACGGCAAATACAACTGGTGTAATGCTTGGTTACGAGCCCTTCCCAACAACACAGACTTTTGTAGTAGTAACACACAAGGAATAAAATAAAAGACACAAGAATGGAGCTATATACAGTAAGTACCAGTACCAGTACATCCATTTAGCCTAACTTGCTGTAAGGTTATCAGGTTCAATAAGAGAGATTGTGGTTGTTGCCAAGAGTGATCTCACGGTTCTCTTTTCTCACAGTATTCCTTCAGAGGAGGCAGAGAGGATTACATTGAATCACTTCAGTGGAGGTGTCTGGCGAGGGATGAGAGATGGGTGATAGTGAGTGACAGGAATCCAACAGCCAGAGCCTGTGCAGGGCAGCAATCCATCCTCTCCACAGGCAGAAGTCTGGTGTCCTTCAAACAATTGGAGTAGCACAGAGAAACAGTTAATGATAACACTCTTCCTGGATGATGCTGTCGGTGAGTAATGATGGACAGACACTTCCTTACACTGGACATTTTCAAATAAGTATGGGTGGTGATTCAATTCTCTTTTTAAAAATAATGCACTGAGAATTCACTTAGAAGGTATTGCATGCATTCTTTCCGCTTTCAAAACTGTAAACTGTTCAATTGTGAATCTTAAAGGAAGAATGTTCATGCAAATAGTCTTTCATGCATCTCTTTCTTATTTACTTGCTCTAGTCTATGATCTTTATAAAAGCACGAATTCCGTCATAAATGTGAATCTGTTTGTGTCTATCAGGAGCAACATGCAGGAGCAGAAAAAGTGTCAGTGAGTGTTGTTCAGTGTGCCAGAGGTACAGAGAAACCCTGGTCGCTGGTCTGTCTCATGATCAGGTATTTATAGCAGGGGAGGTATAAATAGCCCCAGAATGGAGAAAAACGGATCCCCTTTAAACCACGAAGGACGCCATAGCCACATTACAGCCTGATTACAAAAGGTAAAAGAAAACAAACTGCGTCATAGTATAAACCTAGTCTTGGTGTGTTAGATCATATGAAAAGTTAATATAAATGAGTCATGTGGGCCTATACTAAATGTCTACTGTAAGGGGATTTTCTCTTCAATATGTAAAGAAAAAGTGAAGAATTCTAAAATCCATGAGATTGTTAGCTATAGACCTACAGCCCTTAGTTAGATTAAGATTGAAACACTGTATTACATTTCATTACAAATGCATCCTTAAAATGGAACATTTGAAACCTGCCATTTACTGCGCCATGGTCCGTTGAACACAAGCATGCTTGACATTTCACAACAAGGGGTTATGACTCATGACCTTCTATGTGTTTGCATGGATGTGTTTATGAATATTTTGACCTGGATACCTGTTATTTTGTTACACATGATGCAACATGCCAAATTAAATGAGCATGTGTAAATTATTGGGCATATCCACCAAACCAACTAACAAAAATATTGTTAGGCATAGTAAACCTGGTTGATTGATTGTGAAGGGATGGGCCTGTCACATGCATGCCATGCTATAGGCCATAGGTCATGCCAGGTGATAGTTTGTCTTGTTGAGTTTAGCTGGAGAGATCCCCACTAGAGAGACTGCAAGAGGCCTGGACATGCACTTTGACGAACTAGGATATGAAGGGGACGACTATGAGGATGTGGACACTCAATACATGATTGAACAGAGTCTTCTGGAATGTAACAAGCAGATTGAATCGCGGGATTCCAGCCTAGGGGATGAGTGCAGGTACACAGCTTCTTGCTTCACCCTTGTGAACCTTTAGAAGCACACCAGACACAGATACACAGGTCTGCCCAGATAGTAGGATAGTTATACATTTTATGTTGGTCCTGAGATTGTAAACACTTCTCCAGACATTATAAAGATGTTATAAATTCTAAAGTCTGTATCTGGAACTCACACCTTCATCATGAGGATGGTGGCACAGCTTTTATGGTGTGACTTTTTTCTTTCCACAGTCAAGATATAACAGATCATGTAAAAATCTTCTCAGCCATCAGAAACGGTGAGTAGTGAGGGCCGGTTCTGCACTATTGGTTATTTACTGTGTCTCCATAACAGTGTCTCCTTGAAAATCCTCTCTGCTTCCTGGTTTGTTGCCAGGTGACGAAGAAGCTCTCCGCCAGCTGTCTGTCAGCCAGAGTGCTTTCTCTGAAGTGGACAACAGAGGCTGGATCCCACTACATGAGGCCGTTAGTCAGAAGAACCAAAATATTCTAGAGGTCACCTTTGCAGGTTTGTATATCTTTGTCTTGTCTAGTACATACCTACACACAAGGGTCAATTAAATCATGCATTGTTTCAAGAAGATACAAACAATCAAAGGGACATTAAACACCAAAATAAAAGTTTGTCCGATGTTTTCAAAGCTCGAAAGTACACTGAACCAAAATATAAATGCAATATGCAACAATTTCTAAGCTGTTACAGTTAATATAAAGAAATCAGTCAATTGAAATAAATTCATAAGGCCTAATCTATGGATTTCACATGACTGGGCAAGGGCGCAGCCATGGGTGGGCCTGGGAGCGAATAAGCCCACCCACTTGTGAGCCACTGGGGCTTTATTGAGACAGAAATACTCACCACCCCCTCATACGATCCCGCAGGTGAAGAAGCCGGATGTAGAGGTCCTGGGCTGACGTGGTTACACGTGGTCAGCAGTTCTGAGGCCGGTTGGACGTACTGACAAATTGTCTAAAACAATTTTGGAGGCGGATTATGGTAGAGAAATTAACATTAAATTCTCTGGCAACAGCTCTGATGGACATTCCTACAGTCAGCATGCCAATTTGCACCCTCCCTCAAAACTTGAGACATCTGTGGCATTGTGTTGTGTGACAAAACTGCACATTTTAGAGTGGCCTTTTATTGTCCCCAGCACAAGGTACACCTGTGTAATGATCATGCTGTTTAAGCAGCTTCTTGATATGCCACACCTGTCAGGTGGATGGATTATGTTGGCAAAGGAGAAATGCTCACAAACAGGGATGTAAACAAATTTGTGCAGAAAATTTAAGAGAAAAGCTTTTTTTGCATATGGAAAATTTCTGGGATTTTTATTTCAACTCATTAAATATAGGACCAGCACTTTACATGTTGCATTTATATTTTTGTTCACTATAGTCAACTGTGAACATGAGTTGACGTTTCCTTTCAATTACAAAATAATATTTAAAGTATAATGATAGATCATAAGACTGACTTGATGTACGCCTTCCTCAGCATCGAGTCAAAATGCAGTGCAATGTCGGACCGACCGGGGAAAGACACCTCTGTTCCTGGCGGTGGAGCAAGGTCTGATAGAGAACGCAACCTTTCTGCTACAGAACCATTCCAGTTCTGACTGCCAGGATGACGAAGAGGACTCACCGCTAGTTATAGGTAAACCTGTCTGCATCCTCTGTTAATAATACACTCAAAACATACTGAAGGTTAGTCTCTCGTGACAGACTCCGGCTCACATGATATTTGGTTCTGGGAATAACTGAATGTAGAGCTGACAGAACAATCGACAGTCCAAATGTAAGCCTATGTAGTCCTGTCAATGAGAAGAACTCTAGGACATGTAGGATCATTACAGACCTATCCCACTTCTCTCCTTCCATCCAACAGCTATCAGAAACGATCGTCTGGACCTGGGCAAGCTTCTACTGGGGTTCGGTAGCAATGTGAACCTGGAGGGATGTCACAGCAGGACCCCCCTCCACGAGGCTGCCAAGCTGGGACGGGAGGACTTTGTGGAGCTGCTTCTCAGGTCTGGGGCCAACCCAGACGCCAGGTCCGACTATGGGCTCACGCCCCTGGCCCTTGCCGCTCAGTGTGGGCATGTGAAGGTAGTCCAAGCCCTCGTCCAGAAAGGTACAGTAGCCTATGTCAGTGGTTCCCAAACTGTGGGGTGCGCCCGGGTCCCCTCCCCCCAAAATTATATAATTATATGTATATACAGTACCAGTCAAAAGTTTGGGCACACCTACTAATTCAAGGGTTTTTCTTTATTTTTACTATTTGACTGGTACTGTATATGTATATAATTTCGAAATTGGGTAGTGCATCATCAATTCCTCTTGTCATGTTAGTCAATGCATAACTTAGAGAGACATTTATAACTTGTCAGAAATGTCCAGATCAACTAGCCCATGTCAGCTAACGTTTTTTTTATTTCGTTTTTTTAGCTCATGTATAGTTGTAATTTGTTTGTCACTCAAATATCACGAATACACATTTGACATGGCAAAATGTATAGAATTGCAAGAATTCTTTGCACCCCATGACAAATGTGTAGAATTGCAGGAAATAAGCTGTACATCTGCAAAAGTCTCTCCACCAACAAGAGGGGTGTGAACAATTTGTGTCATGAGCAGTGCTTCTGCCCATAGAAATAGACAATGTTCCCTAAGTGAAAAGGTTTGGGAACCCTTGGCTCAATTACCTTATTTTACTTGTACTGTATTAATGTCCCTGTGTCACAAGGTAGAAAAGTGACAGGTCCTATGTCTGGGTTGAGCAGGCAGAGTAAGAAGAGGCAGACAACAAAAGGGACGTTTATTTTCTTAAAGTGGCAATCTGCAGTGGATATAATAACAAAGCCCATCCCCACCCGTTTTAGTAAAAAGCTGAGGGAGGGGCTGGTGAAACTATATCAAAGTGATATCATTTTAACCATGTTTTGAGATGAGGCTATACAGTGTTTGTTTACATTTACTTTGTTTACAAATATTGGAGTAAAGCAAGCTTATATTTTGATTCTGATGTGGTACAATTGTTGAACTAAGCTCAGGAGGCATTTATAAATTGTGTTCTTCAAGAATCAATGGGTACATATCAGATGTAGCAACTGCAGATTGCCCCTTTAAGGCATGTTTTTCCATTATTCTGAGTCAAACACATTCCAGTTTCTCATTTCTGTTCAATTACTTTTTCCCCATAAATATCATTTTCACTTTCTTTTTACTCTTAAAACCAGTCTAGTTAAAATCACGCAAAACATACCAACAAACCAAAGAAATCAAAAGGGCCACATGAAGTGGCACAGGAAAGGGTGCATCCCAGCAGGCAGGCATCCATACTACTTCTTCTCATATTAAACGTTCAGCTCAAACCCCGTTGACCATTTCATCAACGAAATCATCATAGTCTGCATAGGATCCATCACGCCTCTGCACTGCATCACCCCCTGTGGGAAGCCGCCCGGAAACACAAAACAGGAGGTTGAAATCACATGATCTGTCAATTAACCAATAAAAATGCTTCATTTATTTGGCATGCAGATAGGTCATACCTGTTACACAAGCACATGCTGTATCTTATGATTTGGGCCCATATAAGGGTGTATAATTGGCATCAACTAGTTATTGTATGTCATGGACTTTGTTTTTGTTGTTCTGTACAAGCAATACAGATTTGTTGTTGTTTGCTGTTTGTATCAGGGGCCAACGTGGAGTCTATGGCCCAGGATTATGCAACAATCCTATTTGAGGCATCTGCCTCTGGCAACCCTGAGATTATCTCTCTGCTGTTGGAGTATGGAGCTGATGCCAATGTCCCCAAACATACCGGACACCTCCCCATCCACAGAGTCTCCCACAGGGGCCATTTACAGTAGGTGGCACCGGTACTGCACCCTTAACCTCGTCACAGTTCTGAGTTTAGTGCTTAGAAATCACAATCATATTTCAGAGCTCAGTTGGCCTTTCTCTCTCTCACTCTCTCACTCAATCACTTAGAGCTCTGAAGATCCTGATCCCTGTGACGACCTGTGACGCAGTGTATGAGAGTGGAATGAGCCCCTTACACTCTGCAGCTGCTGGTGGTCACACACAGTGTCTAAAGGCCCTGCTGAAGGCAGGCTATGACCCCAACTACATGTTGCACCCGTGGGTCCGACGTAACTACGACGACCAGCGGAAGTCTGCCCTGTACTTTGCGGTGTCCAACGATGATGTCCCCTCGGTCAAGCTGCTGCTGGAGGCTGGGGCCATGCCCAACCAGGACCCTGTCAAGTGCCTACAGGTTAGGCCTCATATTCACAAACAGTCTCAGAGTAGGAATGCTGATCTAGGATTTTAGATCATAATAGATAAGATTATATGGAGAGGGGAAACCTGATCCTAGATCAGCACTCCTACTCGGAGACACTTTTTGAAAACGGGCCCTCGTGGCTTTTTGTCAAATACCCTGATGACATCAACACGCAGAAACTCGTTTTTCTCAATCAAAAACTCTTAAGTACTAAACTGATAACACTTGTAATTCCCCCTGTCTTATATTCAGAACCTTTGATTGTGCATTCATTGGGGTTTCACACATCTTTCACCCCGCAGTCATTCATGCAAAATCTAAGTTTTCTTTGAAATACCATGAGAATTTTTTGTTTAGTACCCAATACATCAGATAATGATAAGCTCACCATTTAGTCATTTTAACTACCATTTAATCCAATAGCAAAAAATACAAGATACAAATGTCAAAACTGTTCTTTTTGACGTGCTGAATAGAAACAATAGTAGATTGTAAATATCATTTTCCATACATTATTTAACAAAAACTTGACATGCAATCAAAAAAAAGTATAATTTCTGTCGAATGGCAGGTTGTGAGCAAGTTGAGAAATATGTCAGTCTTACAGTTTCATTATCCGTATACAGTAAATACTCAGGGCCAATCACATTATCCGTATACAGTACATACTCAGGACCAATCACATTATCCGTATACAGTACATACTCAGGACCAATCATCAGAAATAGGGGTATTGTGAAGCAGTTGGCTCCTGTAAAAATGTAGCACGTGTTGTATGCCATTTCTGCCCCATGCGACATTATACAAGATCACCTTTTCTACGTGACTTTGTCGACTGATACAGTATCACCTGTCAATGTAATTCACATAATGAGTGGAATATATTGTTATATATACAACCCAGGTATTTCAGCAGTGCATTGTACACTACACTATAATTACAAATGGTAGTACATAGTGACTCTTCCCACTTTGTCCTATTAAAGCACACTGGCTGATGGAGAATGATGATGTAGTATTTACAGCCACATCCATATACAGTGCCTTCGGAAAGTATTCAGACCCCTTGACCTTTTCCACATTTTGTTACGTTACAGACTTATTCTTACGGTACACTGTCCTTCTCTCAGCACATATCAAATCTGCAGGCTAAAGTTAAATCTAGACTTGGTTTCCTCATAATCACTCCTCTTTCACCCCAGCTGCCAAACTAACCCTGATTCAGATGACCATCCTGCCCATGCTAGATTACAGAGACGTAATTTATAGATTGGCAGGTAAGGGTTCTCTCGAGCGGCTAGATGTTCTTAACCATTCGGCCATCAGATTTACCACCAATGCTCCTTATAGGACACATCATTGCACTCTATACTCCTCTGTAAACTGGTCATCTCTGTATACCCGTCGCAAGACCCACTGGTTGATGCTTATATATAAAACCCTCTTAGGCCTCACTTCCCCCTATCTGAGATACCTACTGCAGCCCTCATCCTCCACAACACCTGTTCTGCCAGTCACATTCTGTTAAAAGTCCCCAAAGCAGCACACATCCCTGGGTCGCTTGTCTTTTCATTTCGCTGCAGCTAGCGACTGGAACAAGCTGCAACAAACACTCAAACTGTACAGTTTTATCTCCATCTCTTCATTCAAATACTCAATCATGGACACTCTTACTGACAGTTGTGGCTGCTTTGTGTGATGTATTGTTGTCTCTTCCTTCATGCCCTTTGTGCTGTTGCCTGTGCCCAATAATGTTTGTACCATGTTTTGTGCTGCTACCATCTTATACTGCTACCATGTTGTGTTGCTACCATGTTGTCATGTTGTGTTGCTGCCTTGCTGTGTTGTCTTAGGTCTCTCTTTATGTAGTGTTGTGTTGTCTCTCTTGTCATGATGTGTGTTTTGTCCTATATATTTTTTTTTTTATCCCAGCCCCCGTCCCCGCAGGAGGCCTTTTGCCATTTGGTAGGCCGTCATTGTAAGTAAGAATTTGTTCTTAACTGACTTGCCTAGTTAAATAACGATGAAATATATATTTGTATTATTATTATTATTATTTTTCCTCCCCAATTTCGATCTTGTCTCACCGCTGCAACTACCCAACAGGCTCAGGAGGCGAAGGTCGAGTCATGCGTCCTCCGAAACATGACACGCCTATCCGCGCTTCTTACCACCCACCCGCACCAATGTGTCGGAGGAAACACTGTTCAACTGACGACCAAAGTCAGCCGCTCTATAGGACTCCCGATCACAGCTGGTTGTGATACAGCCCGGGATCGAACCCGGTTACTACATGATTCCATATATGTTATTTCATAGTTTTGATGTCTTCACTATTATTCTACAATGTAGAAAATAGTAAAAATAAAGAAAAAACACTGAATGAGTAGGTGTGTCCAAACTTTTGACTGGTACTGTAAATATTTAGACCCTTTGCTATGAGATTTGAAATTGAGCTCAGGTGCATCCTGTTTCCATTGATCATCCTTGATATGTTTCTACAACTTGATGGAGGTGGAGTCCACCTGTGGTAAATTCAATTGATTGGACATGATTTGAAAAGGCACACAACTGTCGATATAAGGTCCCACAGTTGACAGTGCATGTCAGAGCAAACACCAAGCCATGAGGTCGAAGGAATTGTCCAGAGAGCTCTGAGACAGGATTGTGTCGAGGCATAGATCTGGGGAAGGGTACCAAAACATTTCCGCAGCTTTAAAGGTCCCCAAGAACACAATGGCCTCCATCATTCTTAAGTGGAAGAAGTTTGGAACCATCAAGACCTTTGCTAGAGCTGGCCACCCGGCCAAACTGAGCAATCTGGGGAAAAGGGTCTTGGTCAGATATGTGACCAAGAACCCAATGGTCACTCTGACAGAGCTCTAGAGTTCCTCTGTGGAGATGGGAGAAGTTCCAGAAGGACAACCATCTCTGCAGCACTTCACCAATTAGGCCTTTATGGTAGCGTGGCCAGATGGAAGCCACTCCTCAGTAAAAGACAGATAAGTTTGCCAAAAGGTACCTAAAGTCTCTCAGACCATGGGATACAAGATTATCTGGTCTGATGAAACAAAGATTGAACTCTTTGGCCTAAATGCCAAACGTCACATCTGGAGGAAACCTGGCACCATCACTACGGTGAAGCATGGTGGTGGCAGCATAATGCTATGGGACGTTTTTCAGCGGCAGGGACTGGGGAATAGTCAGGATCGAGGCAAAGATGAACGGAGCAAAGTACAGTACAGTTGATGAAAACCTGCTCCAGAGCGCTCAGGACCTCAGACTGGGGCGAAGGTTCACCTTCCAACAGGACAACGACCCTAAGCATACAGCCAAGAAACGCAGGAGTGGCTTCGGGACAAGTCTCTGAATGTCCTTGAGTGGTCCAGCCAGAGCCCGGACTTGAACCCGATCGAACATCTCTGGAGAGACCTGAAAATAGCTGTGCCGCAACGCTCCCCATCCAACCTGACAGAGCTTGAGAGGATCTGCTGAGAAGAATGGGAGAAACTCCTCAAATACAGGTGTACCAAGCTTGTAGTACTGAGTAAAGGGTCTGAATACTTACTGTATGTAAATATGATATTTCAGTTTTTATTTTTATATACATTTTCTAAAAAAAAAATTTTTTTACTTTGTCATTATGGGGTATTATGTGTAGATTGATGAGGGGTGGAAACAATGTAATCATTTTCCGAAGCCTTCATTTCTCAGAACAAGAATATTTCTGTCCATTTTGAGCCTGTAATCAAACCCACAAATGCTGATGCTCCAGATACTCAACTAGTCTAAAGAAGAACAGTTTCATTGCTTCTTTAATCAGAACAACAGTTTTCAGCTGTGCTAACATAATTGCAAAATGTTTTTCTAATGATCAATTAGCCCCTTTAAAATTATAAACTTGGATTAGCTCACACAATGTGCCATTGGAACACAGGAGTGAGGGTTGCTGATAATGGGCCTCTGTACGCCTATGTAGATATTCCATTAAAAATCTGCCGTTTCCAGCTACAATAGTCATTTACAACATTAACAATGTCTACACTGTATTTATGATAAATGTAATGTTATTTTAATGGACATTTTTTTTTGCTTTTCATTCAAAAACAAGAACATTTCTAAGTGACCGCAAACTTTTGAACGGTAGTGTACGTTTACTAGGCACTGCATCATTTTGGTTCAGTAGTTATCAGTTTTGAGCATTTTTATTAAGTGATAATTAATTGTATTGTTAACAAATGACAAGTCTAATAAAAAGCATCAGCAGGTGCACACTCAGAGAAAAGTATTTAGTGTAGAGGTGCTGACTAACGGTGAAGCTATGAAAACAAAGAGAGTCGCACACTTCATATATGTAACTTCCCAGTCACTTATTGGGTAAAAAAAACACCAATGTTTCGACATCACTGTGCCTTCTTCAGGGTAATGTTATGAATGTGTGAACAAATTACAAGAAAATCATATCAAAAGTCAAATTAGTATTGCATTTTGAAAAGCAGATACATTTATTGAATATGTATCCAAATTGAAAGAGTGATTTGGTGCAGTTAACACGTGCCTTTGTGAATGTGTTTGTTGTACGCAGTCAATTGAAAATCCTCTTAGTGTTTTCAAACATGAACCATTATGATGATCTGTTTTGATTGTTGTGCATATAATTGTGAAAATGTACCACATACTTGTGAAAGTTGCACACAAAACAAACTGTAATAAAGTAGTGGATACACCTAGGTTTGAAAGAAAGGTGCACTTATCAACACACAGCAACACACTCTTTTTTCCCTCCTGCAGGTGGCTCTGAGGTCGGGTAACCTGGAGATGATCTACGTCCTGCTGAGGTTCGGAGCCAACGTCAACTACTTCTCCCGCATCAATACCACCCACTTCCCCTCCGCGCTGCAGTACGCCTTGAAGGACGAGGTTGTCCTGCGCTTGCTTTGTAACTATGGCTACGATGTCCAGCGCTGCTTCGAGTGCAACTACGGTGAAGCGTCCCATGTTCCTGATGACTATGAGGGCTGGACAAATACTGTCATCAACGACTCCATGGTAAGGGGGATATTGGTAGGGTGAATAGGTCCAGGGGTTTCTCTCTGGTCAGGGTATGTGGATGGATTATTCTTTAGTTCCTTAAAGCTAGAATATAAAGTTGCAACATCCATTTTTGGACATGTAAATGAATGATATGTACCCATTGATTCTTGAAGAATAAACGTATAAATGTCTCATGAGTTTAGGTCCGAACCCAAAATACACTTTATCATTTGAATTCAGGATTCTAGCTTTAAAACGTTTGGCTCCTAGTATGCTTATAACAAGTTAGAACACATGAAGTAATAACTGCAGGCTTTTAGTAAAGTGTTACCTACAACTGTTATGTGCTTCTTTGCAGTTTTGCGAGGTTATCTCAGTCTACTGGTTGAAAGAACACTCGGGACACGTGGTGCGTATCATGCTGGATTACGTCGATCACGTGACCTTCTGCTCGAAACTAAAGGCTGTCCTGATGGAACAAAAGCAGTGGCCTGATATCTGCAAAATTCAAGGTTGGTGGATTAACAAAACTAGGTGGGCAAAACACATCTATGTGTGCTGTTAACCATTCAATGGGAAAACAGTTATGTTTTCATAGAAGGCATAGATTGTCCATGACTATGATTGTGTAGATGGCCTGGAGTTTTTCCTGAGCATGCGACCTGAGCATGGTAAAAGTCTGGCCCCTAATTATTGGCTATAATTACTGGAACCTAAATATGTCACTCAGATAGTTGATGAACTAGGCCTACTTGACAGTCTATGTAATTGACTAGCTCGTATCTGACTGTGTCTATCATCATCATAATCATCATCCCTTCCCACAGAGAACGCTCGCTGTCTTCAGCATCTCTGTCGTCTGAAGATCCGTAGCTGTCTGGGCCGACTGCGTCTCAGGGCCCCAGTGTTCAGGCATTTCCTGCCTCTACCCAAACGGCTCAAAGATTACATCCTTTACCGGGAATATGATCTCTTCAGCCAGAAGATCCTAGTGGGCTGACAGGAAGAAGTGCATGGAGTATGAGCGAAGAAGATAGGCCTACATTAACAATTAGTCAGTGACTCAGCAATGCTATTAGTTAGAGTTTTTTACTCTCAGGGGTGCCGTCGAAATCTTTTAGTATTTTTGGAGGGAGGGGGCACATTGAGGCTTATTTGTTCATTGTGCCTATAACCCCCTGGCTCTACTGTAATTCAAACCTTGCTATTAGTCTGTCAGGCAGACGAGCTGAGCTCACTCATATCAGGTTAAAATAGTTTACTGTTATCATCAAGTGGAATTTGCTGCTTTTCACCTAAAAATGAGGGTGGGGCAGGGAGGATTGAAGAGTTTTAGTGTGTTTCAGCATAAAATAAAACCTTTCTCTTTTTTTTGTCAAGTTTCATTGTCTTAAAATGTATCAGAGCTACATGTACAATGTAAAACATTAAGAACACCTGCTCTTCCAATTTGTAAGTCGCTCTGGATAAGAGCGTCTGCTAAATGACTTAAATGTAATGTTAAATGTCTTTCCATGCCATAGACTGACCAGGTGAAAGCTGATCCCTTATTGATGTCACTTGTTAAATACACTTCAATCAGTGTAGATGAAGGCAAGGAGACAGGTTAAATAAGGATTTTTAAGCTTTGAGACAATTGAGACATGGATTGTGTATGTGTGTCGTTCAGAGGGTGAATGGGCAAGACAAAATATTTAAGTGCCTTTGAAAGGGGGGTATGGCGCACCCATTTGTGTCAGGAACTGCAATGCTGCTGGGTTTTTCACACTCAGCACTTTCCTGTGTGTATCAAGAATGGTCCACCACCCAAAGGACATCCAGCCAACTTGACATGACTGTGGGAAGCATTGGAGTCAACATGGGCCAACATCCCTGCAGAATGCTTTCGACACCTTATAGAGTCCACGCCCAGACTAATTGAATGTGGTGGTGCAACTCAATATTAGGAAGGTGTTCTTAATGTTTTGTAATGTTTTGCCTGTTTATGGGCAACGGTTGAATTGAGCCAAAATGTATTTCAATGCATAGCACCAAGGAACCAATGAAATCTGTCGAGAAATACTTGATCCAATCATAATCGTTCTAAAGGCGGGACATCCGCATGTAGGATGAGATGTGTGTGGAGGTTAATCTAGGGAAAACAGGGAAAACATTCAGTGGGAGTGATAGGCTAGCTATTTAATTTCTTATTGACCGATTACAGTGCATATTCGCAAGAATTGAAATAGCTAGCTATAGCCATGCCTGGAATAGATAAATTACCGATCGAGGAGACATTCGAGGACAGTCCGCAGGTAAACTCAAACTATGCTCTGTATCCTGCTAGCTACTGTAGCTCCCTGTTGTCTTTGTGGTGTGCAAGAGCGCAGCGAATGCTAGCCAGCCATGTTAGCTCGCTCGAGCAAGCGTCAATAAAGAGCTGTCAGAAGGTGATAGGTGGCCTCTTCAAATCAAATATGTCTGGTCCCCAGGCAAACTAGCGAAACTGTTTCATGATATTTGGCCAGCTGTCAATGGTAGTAGCTATTTTTGCATTATCGGCCTTTGCACCACCTGATAAAAGTAACGCTAGTTAGATAATGGGTTTCTATTGAGACAATGCCATGGCACACATCACACCCTTGTTGTTGACGATAGTGAAAACACATAAATTAGTCGGTCAAGCTACTTGACCGTCCTGGCTCCAGCTGGCTGGCTGGGTGCACCACTTCCTCCCTATCGTGGAGTTGAGTAAACACCGCTACTTCCCCAGAATCTAGAGACGAGGTTATTAGCTAGCGAGCTACTTCCCTAGCTGCAAACCACTGGATTTTTATGGGTTGGCTTGGCTATCTGACCATAGCTTGGCTATCTGCCTTTTATAAATGGTATTTGGCTTGTCTATGAGAACTGCACTTGTACAGTAAATGTTAAATGTTCTTTAGACCTAGCTTTGTATTTGTTGGCATTAATGAATCCCTCTTTCAGCTACGGTATATAGCCTAGATACAGTATCCAACAAAACTGCTTGCATGTCCAGTAGTCATAAGAATCATTACTGTCTGTTGCAGAACTGGCTTGTCCAGCAATGTCAGTGGACTGAGGCCATAGAAAATACTATTTAAATATATTCCAATCCATTCTAGTCATTCTATTTCTATGGCTGAGGCTCTCTCCCCTGACAGAATGCAGCAACACATACCTGTAAGACCAGTTTCAGAGTGTTGATCACTAGCTTGCACCCACTGACATGACATGTAGCTGTACAGTATGGCAGTGGTGGCGCCCAGCTACCCCGCCTCGTGGATAGCTACTAGGCATGCATGCATTCTTTATCCTGCCCTATGCAAGCTACACAGTACACACCTGATTCAGCTAAACAGAATCTTGATGAAGGGTTGCTTTCCAGGAGGCCACCTCTGATGTGTGGGATGAACACAATAGTCAGAGGGATTGGCTAAAGCCACAGATCTGGGACCAGATTAGCCTTGCACAACGGTGACTTAAGTGTGCCATCTAAGCTTCATCTTTCAGGTAGGCCTAACCTGAATTTTTCCTTAGATGAGTGGTTCCTTCATCTACTGTCTTTCTCTCCCTGTTCCCAGACACGCTCCCTGCTCAGTGTGTTCGAGGAGGACGCGGATGCAATATCCAACTACTCCCAGAAGCTCTTCCAGGCCATGAACAGAATCTACGATGCACAAGTGAGTAATGAGCTCTGAGATAAGTTCAGTGCAGGCTTTAAAAAAATAAAAAACAAGCAAGCACACACTCATACAAACATGGCTGTAACCAGGGTTTTGTTGAGGTCCTGACATTTTTGAAAGTTGAAGCTCATTTACTGCATTTCTACACAAAAAAAAAAGTTTTTTAAATGCTATTTGGGGAACAGCAAAAACAAGCAAAGATTCCACCAGCCATTATCACCTTGGCTGCTGTAGTTTCATTCACCTCAGTCCATCTACAAACACAGAGCCTATTAGCTATACAATTGTAACGTCATACCCCTGAAAGTGGGGAAATATGAGAAATGATTCACACTGACATGTAGCATTGGAGACGAAACCAAAAACGTATGACATTTTCAGAACTGTATTGTTTGCATGTTGATTGCATGTTGTATTTTAATGTCGGCCTTTAGGGAACATAGGCCACGTGGAGATGTTCATATTGAAACGTATGTTTTTTCCCCCTAATTTGTTTGATAAGATTAGTACAGATTTTCTCAGGGGACCCCACATGGGGCTCTGACCCCAAGTTTGGTAACCTCTGTTTCCTCTGCTCCCTCCCTTCTGTATGCATTGCAGCCTGCTTCACTACTGGGCACTGCATCACTGTCTGTCTCGGTAGCCTACTCTCAGTAGAGCAACGTTATTATGTGAACTTAGTAGTGTATTTTTTGCTCCTGCTGAGATAGGCTCTGTTTAACATTCGCTTTGGCTTCTTACTTCATTCTTCTAGCTGGCTAAGTAATACTAGCCAGAGCCCTTCAACATTATTGCAATATGTCTCTGCTGGCAGCTAGCCACCTGACTCACGGACATATCTATAAGCGACTATTTCCCAGTTGTGCACTCATTCTCTGAGATTTGGTTGTTGGTTGTTTTGGGGATGTCTGTAAACACAGTATTAATCGCAGGATGGTTTTAAAACTTCCTTTTGTACAGCATCTCGCAAGCATACTGTCAGCAGCGTCTCAAGTCTAACTGAGCCGAATGCGAGGCGGGGAGTTCATGTCACGTCTCAGGCCCCTGGCCTGTTTCCTGCGAAAGGGTAGTGAATGTGCTGCCAAAAAGGCAAATCCAGGAGGCGTAGGCGAACATAATGAATAAACCCCTGTTCATAATTCAAAGAGGCAGGCACAATTAGAACTCAGTCAGATCAATAATATAAACATTCTTAGCTTTGATCAATGCTGGGAGCAATATTAAGATGTAGACCGATTTAAGTCAAAACTGTAACTAGGCCAATCAGGATCATTCAATGTCGTTTTGGGAAGTAACTCCGGTGTATATACGGCCTTGTGTTTTAGGTTATTGTCCTACTGAAAGAGGAATTTGTCTCCCAGTGTCTGTTGGAAAGCAGGCTGAACCAGGTTTACCTGAAGGATTTTGCCTGTGCTTAGCTCTTTTCCGTTTCTTTTCATATATATATATATACAGTATTTTAAAAACCTAGTCCTTGGCAAAGACAAGCATACCCATGACATAAAGAGTGGTACTCAGGGATGTGTTGTGTTGGATTTGCCCCGAACATAACAATTTGTATTTAGGACATAGTTAATTTCTTTGCAACATTTTTTGCAGTTTGACTTTAGTGCCTTATTGCAAACAGGATGCATGTTTTGAAATATTTGTTTTCTGACAGGCTTCCTTCTTTTCACTCTGTCATTTAGGTTAGTATTGTGGAGTAACTACAGTGTTGTTGATCCATGCTCAGTTTTCACCTATCACAGCCAATAAACTTTGTAACTGTTTAAAGTCACCATTGGCCTCATGGTGAAATCTTTGTAGTGACTGGGTGTATTGATACGCCATCCCAAGTGTAATTAATAACTTCAACATTCGAAACCTGGTCTTTGTGGTTGAATCTGTGTTTTGACAGGCTATAACTCAACAAAATGTGGAGAAAGACAAGCGGTGTGAATACTTTCTGAAGGCACTGTGTGTATATATATATTGTCCGTGGAGTTCCGAGACAGGATTGTGTCGAGGCACAGATCTGGGGAAGGGTACAAAAAAATTCTGCAGCGTTGAAGGTCCCCAAGAACGCAGGGGCCTCCATCATTCTTAAATGAAAGAACTCTGGAACCACCAAGACTCTTCCTAGAGCTGGCTGCCCAGCCAAACTGAGCAATCGTGGGAGAAGGGCCTTGGTCAGGGAGGTGACCCGATGGTCACTCTGACAGAGCTACAGAGTTCCTCTGTAGAGATGGGAGAACACTCCAGAAGGACAACCATCTCTGCAGGACTCCACCAATCAGGCCTTTATGGTAGAGTGGCCAGACGGAAGCCACTCCTAAGTAAAAGGCCCATGACAGTTTGCCTTAAAG
Source organism: Salvelinus fontinalis (assembly GCF_029448725.1). Classification (NCBI taxonomy): domain Eukaryota; kingdom Metazoa; phylum Chordata; class Actinopteri; order Salmoniformes; family Salmonidae; genus Salvelinus; species Salvelinus fontinalis. Next base: position 75,109,874 of record NC_074667.1, read on the forward strand.
CACCTAAAGGGCTCTCAGACCATGAGAAACAAGATTATCTGGTCTGATGAAACCAAGATGTAACTCTTTGGCCTGAGTGCCTAGCGTCATGTCTGGAGGAAAACTGGCACCATCTGTACGGTGAAGTATGGTGGTGGCAGCATCATGCTGTGGGGATTGTTTTCAGCGGCAGATACTAGGTGAGTAGTTAGGATCGAGGGAAAGATGAACGGAGCAAAGTACAGAGAGATCCTTGATGAAATCCTGCTCCGAGCGCTCAGGACCTCAGATTGGGGCGAAGGTTCACCTTCCAACAGATCAACGACCCTAAACACACAGCCAAGACAATGCAGGAGTGGCTTCGGGACAAGTCTCTGAATGTCCTTGAGTGGACCAGCCAGAGACCAGACTTGAACCCGATCTAACTTCTCTGGAGAGACCTGAAAATAGCTGTGCAGCAACGCTCCCCATCCAACCTGACAGAGCTGGAGAGGATCTGCAGAGAAGAATGGGAGAAACTCTCCAAATACAGTTGCACCAAGCTGGTAGCGTCATACCCAAGAAGACTCGAGTCTGTAATCGCTGCCAAAGGTGCTTCAACAAAGTACTGAGTAAATGGTCTGAATACTTATGTAAATGTGATATTTCAGTTATTTTTAATACATTTGCAAAAAAAAACTGTTTTTGCTTTGTCGTTATGTGGTATTTTGCGTAGATTGATGAGGAAAGATAAATCATTGTATTAATTTTATAACAAGACTGTAACTAAATGTGGAAAAAGTCAAGGGGTCTGAAATACTTTCCGAATGGACTGTATTTGTACTATTCAACATTTTTGCAAATGAGAGAAATTTTCCAGACCTCCTCATATGTAGTTAAGGCCAAGCAGACAAACACAATAATAAGTAGTTGCTCCTACAGTTGGTTAGGTAAAACTACATTTGCTTTTCTCCTTTTCAGAATGAGTTGAGTGCTGCCACCCATCTCACCTCCAAACTTCTGAAGGAGTATGAGAAACAGGTATGTTCTCACAATATCAACATGCTTGCATGATAGAGGTATTGGTGGTGATGGATTTCCCTTTTGAACTGTCCGTTATGTTTTCTATGGCACGTTAATGCACTACTAGTACCAGGTGAAAAATAAAAACACCATGTCAATTATGGTTTTATCATTAGGGCCCAGAGTTTTGTTTTACAATGTGACCAGGCAAGAAACTAGGGCCTAGTTAATTTTCTTCCAGTCAGGAAATGCTTGCATTTCTCTTTCTCCTGCATCTTCTAAGAAACCCGTTTGTTTAGAACATTAGTAGAATGCTCTGATTGTAGGTCCCTCTGGATAAGAGCGTCTGTCAAATGACTAAAATATAAATGGGAAATGCATTAGGACTTTGGCCTGTCTTTGCAGCGCTTCCCTCTTTGCAGTGACGACGAGGTCATGAGCTCCACCCTGCAGCATTTTGCCAAAGTCATAGACGAGGTGAGAACTGCTGCACTGCCCTCATCCTCCTCCTCCCTGTGGCACGCTGCTGCTCACATAGGATTACATTGTCAAAACAATGACTTTCTTTAATTACACTATAAACACTCTCTCACACTGCACTTTAGCTTCTTCCTTCTTTCAGTCCATCTTAACCTCTTCCATCTTTCTGTCATAAACTCTCCGATCCTTCACTCTTACATACTCTTTCAATCTTAATTTAAACCCCTCCCTTCCTTCACTCTGTATTTACCTCTCTCTTCCTTCTCGCTAAGCTCCTCTGTGATGAGAGACACATTTCCCTGAGGAGATTCAATAATGTAACTGGCCTTTCTTCTCTCCCACAGCTGAGTTCCTGTCATGCAGTCCTCTCCACTCAGCTGGCTGACGCCATGATGTTCCCTATCACCCAGTTTAAGGAGAGGGACTTAAAAGGTAAGACTCTAAGTTCCATTTATTTATTTATTTTACTGTTTATATAGAGATAAATACAGTTATGAGAGCTGGAGACAGATCACAGGGATGACAAGGGCATAGAATTACATATAAAATCCTATTAAATAAATATAATTTAATAGGAGTCCGAAGGTGGCTGTGCTGCACTATCGCTAGCCTAGACCAACGTCTGGCACTTTGTAAAGTTGACTAGTGGCAGAATGTGAACAGATAGTTGAAATGGATGTTAACCATCTTTCTCTCCCCTACAGAGATACTGACTCTGAAGGAAGTATTCCAGCTAGCCAGTGATGGTGAGTGCGAACTACTCAGTAAAACATGAAAACAAATTATTGTTGTGACATGGTATGATTTCATGAGCCCATGTTGTAATTGTAATAACCACTCAGGACATTTTTCTGTCTACAGATCATGACATGGCCATCAACAGATACAGCCGTCTCTCTAAAAGAAGGGACAACGAGAAGGTACAGGGTTTGTTTTTGGGAACATAATATTATTTTTTGGAGAAGTTAATTATTATAAGATTACCTTGTTGTAACAATAACTGTCTCACCAAATTAAACCTGATATTTTGTGTGCGTGTCTTCTCTCCAGGTGAAGGGCGAGGTGATGGAAGATGTGTACACCTCCAGGAAGAAGCAGCACCAGACCATGATGCACTACTTCCTAGCCCTCAACACTCTGCAGTACAAGAAGAAGATTGCCATTCTGGAGCCGCTGCTGGGGTATATGCAGGCACAGGTACTGTACAGCAACCTTACTTCCTCCTCCCGTCCCTCTCTCTCTCTTACACCTTCTTTCTCTCCTCTCTCTCTCTCTGTATCTCTATCTCTCTGTCTCCAGAATATGTTCTGATCAGCATGTCTATATATCTGTATCTCTCAGATCAGCTTTTTCAAGCTGGGATCAGAGAACCTCACCCAGCAGTGGGAAGATTTCCTCACCAACATAGGAACCAGCGTTCAGAAGTAAGCTTCAACCTGAATCTCCTAGCCCCTAGGAATAGAGATCTGAGAAGATTGGATAGTTGTAAGCAATGGTGGTAGCTCCATATTGCCTTCTGTTAGGCCAATTGGAATTATTGCCATATTGCATGCAGTGTGTTTAAAGCTGGGCATGTGTAATTTTGTGTGTGGTTGTGTCCAGTGTCCGCAGAGAGATGGATGGTGAGGTAGATGTAATGCAACAGACCATCCAGGACTTGGAGCAGGCCAGTGACCTCCTCTACATGCCAGACCCCGACCCCAGCCAGGTTCCTGTCAACCGCAACCTCACACGCAAGGCCGGCTACCTCAACAGACGCAAGTAAGACAGCACTGTCACACACTAGACACATACACAAGCCTGGCAGTGGCTACCTCAACAAATGTATTCAATAAAATAAGTCCACTCAAGTTTGTCCATATCAAGCTACAGTAGGACAGCAGTTTTGTCTCTGGCCAATATATTTGTCCGGAACTGTAAATGCTTATTGAAGATGTTCATAACGCTTCCTTGAATTAAAAAAAAATATATATATATATATATGTATGTGTGGTCCTATTCATTTGTAGTGAAAAACGTTGACGTTAGTTTGGGCCCAAAATGCAGTCACCTGCACCAGAACAACAACCCATTTTAACCATGCTTTTCCTTTTTCTCTTCTGAATGTGTCCGCCCAGTAAAACAGGCCTAGTGTCTTCCTCCTGGGACCGGCAGTACTTCTTCACCCAGGGAGGGAACCTGATGGGCCAGGCACGAGGGCATGTAGCTGGGGGTCTGGTCATGGACATCGATAATTGCTCTGTCATGGCCGTGGACTGTGAGGACCGACGCTTCTGCTTCCAGATCACATCCTTTGACGGCAAGAAGTAAATGACTACATATTAAAGCTTTATAAACCAGTAATACCAGCTTATGAAGAAGAATGGCGCCGGCGAGGATGGCTGCCGTTTTGCTTCTAACCAATTGTGCTATTTTGTGTTTTTTCGCATTGTTTGTAACTTATTTTGTACATGATGTTTCTGCCTCTTATGACCGAATATCAGAACAGCGATTACTCACATCAAACTGAACAAAGATTTTTTTCTTTAATAAATCTGACGCATAGGATATAATGTTGCTCCCGGAAAGGCCAAATCCCCGTCATTCGCATGAGGAAAAGAAGGAAATACAGCGGGCACAGATCAGTGTGCCTTGTAAGAATACGTCGGTGAGTGGGTAACACGCCTCTACCATCCGTTCTTTTGGCCAAAGTGCAATCACGGGAGAATAAACTGGATGACCTCCGTTTGAGACTATCTTACCAATGGGACATTAACTGTAAAATCTTATGTTTCACGAGTCGTGGCTGGATGATGACACAGATAATATACAGTTGGCTGGGTTTTCCGTGCATCGTCAGGACAGAACAGCTACGTCCGGTAAGACGAGGGGTGGTGTGTGTCTATTTGTCAATAACCTCTGGTGCGCGATGTCTAATATTGAGGTAGTCTCAAAGTATTGCTTGCCTAAGGTAGAGTACCTCATGATAAGCTATAGACCCCACTGTCTACCAAGAGACTGTTCATCTATATTTTTCACAGCCGTCTATATACCACCACAAACCGATGCTGGCAATAAGACCGCACTCAACAAGCTGTATAAGGCCATAAGCAAACAAGAAAATGCTCGTCCAGAAGCGGTGCTCCTAGTGGCCGAGGACTTTAATGCAGGCAAACCTAAATCAGTTTTTAGCTAATTTCTACCAGCATGTCACATGTGCAACCAGAGGGGGAAAAAACTATAGACCACCTTTACTCCACACACAGAGACGCGTACAAAGCTCTCCCTCGCCTTCCATTTAGCACATCTGACCATAATTATATCCTCCTGATTCCTGTTAACAAGCAAACACTAAAGCAGGAAGTACCAGTGACTTGCTCAATACAGAAGTGGTCAGAAGATGCGAATGCTACACTACAGGACTGTTTTGCAAACACAGACTGGAATATGTTCCGGGATTCATCCAATGGCATTGAGGAGTATATTATTAAACTTATTGCTGCAGTAGTAACTAAGATGGGGAGAAGTCTGTCTATAATAAAGCGATGCTCTGCCTTCCTAAAAAAAACTATCAACAAGGCAGGTCTTACAGGCCCTAGTTTTGTCGCACCTTGACTACTGTTCAGTCGTGTGGTCAGGTGCCACAAAAAAGGACATAGGAAAATTGCAATTGGCTCAGAAGAGGGCAGTACGGCTGGCCCTTGGATGTACACAGAGAACTAATATTAATAATAATATGCATGTCAATCTCTCCTGGCTAAAAGTGGAGGTGAACTGCCGACAGAGATGGCCGCCTCGCTTCGCGTTCCTAGGAAACTATGCAGTATTTTGTTTTTTTACGTGTTATTTCTTACATTGGTACCCCAGGTAATCTTAGGTTTTATTACATACAGTCGGAAGGAACTATTGGATATAAGAGCATCTTTCTGGTAAGAAGAGGGGTGGGGGGGTATGCCTTATGATTAACGAGATGTGGTGTGATCATAACAACATACAGGAACTCAAGTCCTTCTGTTAACCTGACTTAGAATTCCTCACAATCAAATGTTGACAGCATTATCTACCAAGAGAATTCTCTTCGATTATAATCACAGCCGCATATATTCCCCCCCAAGAAGACACATTGATGGCCCTGAACGAACTTCATTGGACTCTGTCAACTGGAAACCACATATCCTGGGGCTGCATTCATTGTAGCTGGGGATTTTAACAAGGCTAATCTGAAAACAAGGCTCCCTAAATTCTATCAGCATATCGATTGTGCTACCAGGGCTGGCAAAACCCTTGATCATTGTTATTCTAACTTCCGTGACGCATATAAGGCCCTCCCCCGCCCTCCTTTCGCTGACCACGACTCCATTTTGTTGCTTCCTGCCTATAGACAGACACTAAAACAGGAAGCTCCCGTGCTCAGGTCTGTTCAACGCTGGTCCGACCAATCTGATTCCACGCTTCAAGATTGCTTCGATCGCGTGGACTGGGATATGTTCCGCATTGCGTCAAACAGCAACATTGACGAATACGCTGATTCGGTGAGCGAGTTTATTAGCAAGTGCATCGGCGACGTCGTACCCACAGCAACTATTAAAACATTCCCAAACCAGAAACTGTGGATTGATGGCAGCATTCGCGCGAACCACTGCTTTTAATCAGGGCAAGGTGACCGGAAACATGACCGAATACAAACAGTGTAGCTATTCCCTCCCCAAGGCAATCAAACAAGCTAAGTGTTAGTATAGAGACAAAGTAGTCGCAATTCAACAGTTCAGACACGAGGTATGTGGCAGGGTCTACAGTCAATCACGGATTACAAAAAGAAAATCAACCCCGTCGCGGACCAGGATGTCTTGCTCCTCTCCTGTACTCCCTGTTCACCCACGACTGTGTGGCCATGCACGCCTCCAACTCAATCATCAAGTTTGCAGACGACACTACAGTGGTAGGCTTGATTACCAACAACGACGAGACGACCTACAGGGAGGAGGTGAGGGCCCTCGGAGTGTGGTGTCAGGAAAATAACCTTACACTCAACGTCAACAAAACAAAGGAGATGATTGTGGACTTGAGGAAACAGCAGAGGGAGCACCCCCCTATCCACATCGACGGGATAGTAGTGGAGAGGGTAGTAAGTTTTAAGTTCCTCGGCGTACACATCACGGACAAACTGAATTGGTCCACCCACACAGACAGCGTTGTGAAGAAGGCGCAGCAGCGCCTCTTCAACCTCAGGAGGCTGAAGAAATTTGGCTTGTCACCAAAAGGACTCACAAACTTTTACAGATGCACAATCGAGAGCATCCTGTCGGGCTGTATCACTGCCTGGTACGGCAACTGCTCCGCCCACAACCGTAAGGCTCTCCAGAGGGTAGTGAGGTCTGCACAACGCATCACCGGGGGCAAACTACCTGCCCTCCAGGACACCTACACCACCCGATGTCACAGGAAGGCCATAAAGATCATCAAGGACAACAACCACCCGAGCCACTGTCTGTTCACCCCACTATCATCCAGAAGGCAAGGTCAGTACAGGTGCATCAAAGCGGGGACCGAGAGACTGAAAAACAGCTTCTATCTCAAGGCCATCAGACTGCTAAACAGCCACCACTAACATTGAGTGGCTGCTGCCAACATACTGACTCAACTCCAGCCACTTTTTAATAATGGAAAAATGTATGTAAAAAAATGTATCACTAGCCACTTTAAACAATGCCACTTAAGTAATGTAGGGTATGTAAACATTATACACTGCTCAAAAAAATAAAGGGAACACTTAAACAACACAATGTAACTCCAAGTCAGTCACACTTCTGTGAAATCAAACTGTCCACTTAGGAAGCAACACTGGTTGACAATAAATTTCACATGCTGTTGTGCAAATGGAATAGACAAAAAGTGGAAATTATAGGCAATTAGCAAGACACCCCCAATAAAGGAGTGGTTCTGCAGGTGGTGACCACAGACCACTTCTCAGTTCCTATGCTTCCAGGCTGGTGGTTTTGGTGACTTTTGAATGCTGGCGGTGCTTTCACTCTAGTGGTAGCATGAGACGGAGTCTACAACCCACACAAGTGGCCAGGTAGTGCAGCTCATCCAGGATGGCACATCAATGCGAGCTGTGGCAAGAAGGTTTGCTGTGTCTGTCAGCGTAGTGTCCAGAGCATGGCGGCGCTACCAGGAGACAGGCCAGTACATCAGGAGACGTGGAGGAGGCCGTAGGAGGGCAACAACCCAGCAGCAGGACCGCTACCTCCGCCTTTGTGCAAGGAGGAGCACTGCCAGAGCCCTGCAAAATGACCTCCAGCAGGCCACAAATGTGCATGTGTCAGCATATGGTCTCACAAGGGGTCTGAGGATCTCATCTCGGTACCTAATGGCAGTCAGGCTACCTCTGGAGGGCTGTGCGGCCCCACAAAGAAATGCCACCCCACACCATGACTGACCCACCGCCAAACCGGTCATGCTGGAGGATGTTGCAGGCAGCAGAATGTTCTCCACGGCGTCTCCAGACTCTGTCACGTCTGTCACATGTGCTCAGTGTGAACCTGCTTTCATCTGTGAAGAGCACAGGGCGCCAGTGGCGACTTTGCCAATCTTGGTGTTCTCTGGCAAATGCCAAACGTCCTGCACGGTGTTGGGCTGTAAGCACAACCCCCACCTGTGGACGTTGGGCCCTCATACCACCCTCATGGAGTCTGTTTCTGACCATTTGAGCAGACACATGCACATTTGTGGCCTGCTGGAGGTCATTTTGCAGGGCTCTGGAAGTGCTCCTCCTTGCACAAAGGCGGAGGTAGCGGTCCTGCTGCTGGGTTGTTGCCCTCCTACGGCCTCCTCCACGTCTCCTGATGTACTGGCCTGTCTCCTGGTAGCGCCTCCATGCTCTGGACACTACGCTGACAGACACAGCAAACCTTCTTGCCACAGCTCGCATTGATGTGCCATCCTGGATGAGCTGAACTACCTGGCCACTTGTGTGGGTTGTAGACTCCGTCTCATGCTACCACTAGAGTGAAAGCACCGCCAGCATTCAAAAGTCACCAAAACATCAGCCAGGAAGCATAGGAACTGAGAAGTGGTCTGTGGTCACCACCTGCAGAACCACTCCTTTATTGGGGTTGTCTTGCTAATTGCCTATAATTTCCACCTTTTGTCTATTCCATTTGCACAACAGCATGTGAAATTTATTGTCAATCAGTGTTGCTTCCTAAGTGGACAGTTTGATTTCACAGAAGTGTGATTGACTTGGAGTTACATTGTGTTGTTTAAGGGTTCCCTTTATTTTTTTGAGCAGTGTATTAAGTGGCATTGTTTAAAGTGACTAGTGATATATGTATTACATAAAGATGGCAAGATGCAGTAGATGGTATAGAGTACAGTATATACATATGAGATAATATAATGTTTACATACCCTACATTACTTATCTCATGTATATACTGTACTCTATACCATCTACTGCATCTTGCCATCTTTATGTAATACATGTATCACTAGTCACTTTAAACAATGCCACTTTTATATGTTTACATACCCTACATCTCTCATATGTATATACTGTACTCGATACCATCTACTGCATCTTGCCTATGCCGTTCTGTACCATCACTCATTCATATATTTGTATGTACATATTCTTCATCCCTTTACACTTGTGTGTATAAGGTAGTTGTTGTGAAATTGTTAGGTTAGATTACTCGTTGGTTATTACTGCATTGTCGGAACTAGAAGCACAAGCATTTCGCTACACTCGCATTAACATCTGCTAACCATGTGTATGTGACAAATAAAATTTGATTTGAGGAGAGATTGACTTCATCACTACTTTTATATATTAGAGTTATTGACATGTTGAATGCACCGCGCTGTCTGTCTAAACTACTGGCACACAGCTCGGACACCCATGCATACCCCACAAGACATGCCACAAGATATCTCTTCACAGTTCCTAAGTCCAGAACAGACTATGGGAGGCACACAGTACTACATAGAGCCATGACTACATGGAACTCTATTCCACATCAAGTAACTGACGCAAGCAGTAAAATTACATTTTTAAAAAACAGATTTTAAAAAAACACCTTATGGAACAGTGGGGACTGTGAAGCAGCACAAACATTGGCACAGACATATGCATACACACACAAACATACTCACTATACATACACATGGATTCGGTACTGTAGATATGTGGTAGTGGTGGAGTAGGGGCCTGAGGGCACACAGTGTGTTGTGAATGTATTGTAATGTTTTAAAATTGTATAAACTGCCTTAATTTTCCTGGACCCCAGGAAGAGTAGCTGCTGCATTGGCAGAAGCTAATGGCGATTCATAATAAATACAAATATTCATTGATTAAGTGCATTGACGACGTCGTTCCCACAGTGACTGTACGTACATATCCCAACCAGAAGCCATGGATTACAGGCAACATCTGCACCAAGCTAAAGGCTAGAGCTGACGGTTTCAAGGAGCGTGAGACTAATCCGGACACTTCTAAGAAATCTTGCTTGCCCTCAGACAAACCATCAAACAGGCCAGCGTCAGTACAGGACTAAGATTGAATCATACTACACTGGCTCTGATGCTCGTCGGTTGTGGCTGGGCTTGCAAACTATTATGGACTACAAATGGAAACCCAGCCGCGAGCTGCCCAGTGACACGAGCCTACCAGACGGGCTAAATGCCTTTTTGCTCTCTTCGAGGCAAGCAACACTGAAGCATGCATGAGAACACCAGCTGTTCCCGGACGACTGTGATCACGCTCTCCGTAGCCGATGTGAGCAATACCTTTTAAACAGGTCAACATTCACAAGGCCGCGATTAGTAGGACGTGTACTCAGAGCATGCGCGGACCAACTGGCAAGAGTCTTCACTGACATTTTCAACCTCTCTCTGTCTGAGTCTGTAATACCTACATGTTTCAAGCAGACCAATATAGTCCCTGTGCCCAAAAAAGCGAAGCGCTTTGAAAGGCTGGTCATGGCTCACATCAACACCATCATCCCAGAAACCCTAGACCCAATCCAATTCGCATACCACCCCAACAGATCCACAGAGTCTCAATCGCACTCCACACTGCCCTTTTCCAACTGGATAAAAGGACACCTATGTGAGAATGCTGTTCATTGACTACAGCTCAGCGTTCAACACCATAGTGCCCTCAAAGCTCATCAATAAGCTAAGGATCCTGGGACGAAACACATCCCTATGCAACTGGATCCTGGACTTCCTGACGGGCCGCCCAGAGTTGGTAAGGGTAGGCAACAACACATCTGCCACGCTAATCCTCAACACAGGGTCCCCCTCATGGGTGCGTGCCTACTCCCCTCCTGTACTCCCTGTTCACCCACGACTACGTGGCCAAGCACGACTCCAACACCATCATTAAGTTTGCTGACGACACAACAGTGGGAGGCCTGAACACTGACAACAATAGAGCCTATAGTGAGGAGGTCAGAGACCTGGCAGTGTGTTGCCAGGACATCAACCTCTCCCTCAATGAGAGCAAGACTAAGGAGATGATCGTGGACTACAGGAAAAGGAGGGCCGAACACGCCCCCATTCACATCGAGAGTTTCAAGTTCCTTGGTGTCCACATCACCAACAAACTATCATGGTCCAAACACACCAAGAAAGTTGTGAAGAGGGCACGACAACACCTTTTCCTGAGACCGAATTTTTGGCATGGGTCCCCAGATCCTCAAAGTTCTACAGCTGCACCATCGAGAGCATCCTGACCGGTTGCATCACTGCCTGGTATGGCAACTGCTCGGCATCCGACCGTAAGGCGCTACAGAGGGTAGTGCGTACGGTCCAGTACATCACTTGGGGCCAAGCTTCCTGCCATCCAGGACCTATATACTCGGCGGTGTCAGAGGAAGACCCAAAATATGGTCAAAGACTCCAGTTACCCAAGTCTTAGACAGTTCTCTCTGCTACCGCACGGCAAGCGGTACCAGAGCGTCAAGTCTAGGTCCAGAAGGCTCCTTAACAGCTTCTACCTCTAAGCCATAAGACTGCTGGACAATTAATCAAATGGCCACTGAACTATTTACGTTGACACCCCCCCCCCCCCCCCCTCCATTTGTTTTGTTCACTGCTGCTACTCACTGTTTTCTCTATGCATAGTCATTTTACCCCTACTTACATGTACATATTACCTCAACTAACGTGTATCCCCCACATTGACCCGGTATCCCCTGTGTATAGCCTCATTATTGTTATTTTGTTACCTTTTTTGTATTCCTTTAGCTTATTTAGTAAATATTTTCTTAACTGCATTGTTGGTTAAGGGCTTGTAAGTAAGCATTTAATGTTAAGGTCTACACCTGTTTGTATTCAACGCGCATGTGACAAATACAATTTGATTATGAACCTAGAACTTAGTAACTATTTTCACTGAAGTTACTGAGGTGCTTTGTCTTTGTTTCAGGGTGGCCATATTGCAGGCAGATAGCAGGAAGGACTGTGAAGAGGTGAAACAACAGTTTTAGTCATAATGTATTGTACATCTTATTTATTTACGCATTGTATAAATACAGCAGACAGACATGGAATTCGTGCATCTCCTAATAACGCTGTCCTGTGCTCCTCTCCTCCCTCAGTGGATTGCAACTATAAACAACATCTCAAAGAGGATATATCTGAGTGAGAACCCAGAGGTGAGTAGCCGGCAATCACTGGAAAAGCCTACTCTTACATCATCATTCGATCTGTCATCTATAATTAGAGCTGTGAGCCCTATGGTGTGACATTCCCCCAGACAATGCTGGATGTCTGTGATGTGAGTCTCATCTCCCACCTCCCTTTGTTACCGAGCTGTTGTCAAGCACCTTTCCTCATTGCTGAAATGCCCTCTTTCTATTGGCAGGAAATTGCAGCCAGAGTGAACCAATCAGCTCTTGAGGCCGTGACACCGTCTCCCTCCTTCCAGCAGAGGCATGAGAGTATGCGGCCGACCACGTGCGTTTCTGAATCATAGAGACTTCATTATTATTAGAGCCAGGAGTTGTTCCTGACCATGGAACTCTCTGGGCCTTGGTAGTGTATAGCCGATAACTACTCTAGCCTATAAAGTGGTTACATAATCAAGACTAACCAAGGTAAAGCCTACTGTAGTAAGTTAAATTAAGACAAACCCTGCTCTAGTTAGAGGTGTCATGATATTGCATTCTGTCCAACTCTCTTACCTCCATCTCTCTCTAACCTCCATCTCTCTCTAACCTCCGTTTCTCTCTGACCTCAATCTCTCTCTAACGTCCGTCTCTCCTGTATAGACAAGGGCGGTCCCGGGCAGCGCGGACCAGCAGTGTGAGCTCAGCGGGCTCTGAGACGGCCTCACCGGCCCTCTCTGTCCTCTCATTGGACGCCCTGGTGGCTCCTGACACGCCCATCCAGTTTGACATCATCTCTCCAGTCAGCGACGAGTACGCAGGCCAGGCCAAGGCTGCGGGACAGGGCAGGTTGGTACTAACTAACCAGGGTTTCCCAAACGGTGTATAGGCGGGACGAGCCCCTGGTATATGTTCAAGCTAGGGGTGAAACTTTGGTTTTAGAAGTGGGGAAATAAGTTATTATTTATTTTAATTATACAGTTGGATTAAGACTCCAAACAGCATACCCAACCGCTCGGAGGCATCCGCATGGTCCTAAAGCACAGCGTTTCCTCGTTTTATATCACATTCCAATGATAAAAATGCAATTACAGAAAGTTGCGCCCCTGGTTCAAGCTATATTGAAATGAAAACAGTCATATTAATTTATATTTTTGTGTTTCTTTTCTCCCCGTTTCTGAAAGAAGGACCAACCCGTTTGGTGAATCAGGAGACACTCCACCTGAGGAGAGTGAAGGTACTGTCTCTGTCTGTCTATCTGTCTGTGTCAGGTCTGTCTTGCTGTGTGTGTGTCTGTGCGCATGCCATTGTCTGTGTGTGTCACCCTCTCTCTCTCTCTTTCTCTCTGTCTGTGTGTCCATCCAGACTCCATCCTGCACCAGCTGTTCATCGTGCGTTTCCTGGGTTCTATGGAGGTGAAGAATGCAGACAGCGCTGACGTCATCTATGAGACCATGAGACAGATCCTAGCAGCCAGGGCCATACATAACATCTTCAGGATGACTGAGTCTCACCTGCTGGTCACCTGCGAGTGCCTCAAGTGAGACATATGCTCTTTGAGTAATGTGCATGCGTTTTGTTTATAATGTGTGACATAATTAAAAGCATGCTCTTACAGTCAATAGATTTGCCGTGTGTGATGTTTTGTGGTTTTCAGGCTCATCGATCCTCAGACACAAGTCACACGGCTGAGGGTAGGTCCTCCCTCTCACACTACATCCATTAAAACATGTTTCTGTTTATCTATCATTCTATTCACTGATAGTCAATTATATCATTTCCTCAGTAGCATTACTGATAGGTCAAATCAATCATCACTGACACAACACCTGTCTAGAGGCTATTGACCTATCATCACTGACACAACACATATCTAGACTCGATATTAGACATGACTTCTTGTTTTAATTCTCCCCTCCCCAAGTTCCCTCTTTCCAGTGTGGTGGTGTGTTCGTCCCACCAGGAGAACAGGCGTCTGTTTGGATTCGTCCTGCAGACTGCAGAAGGCAGGGTGGACGGACGACCTGTCACCGTCTGCTATATCTTTGAGTCCAACAATGATGGGGAGAAGGTAAGTTCTGCTCTGCTGTGTAGCCTTTGTTCTAACATGATGTGTTAGTAAGGGCCAGTAGTTACAGGCTATAACTAGGGCCTGGAGTTTTTCCTGGTCAGCCACACATGCAAATGTATTTTCATGGTTTGGAACAAGTCCTGACTCTAGGAATAAGCATATTGTGTCTGTATAGGGATGGCACTATCAGTTAAAACGGTTTATAGTTTTCATGTTGTGACAAAAGGAAGACATTTGCATGTGTCTACTGTTCCCTGTGTTCATTTCTTGTTATCTCTGAGTGCATGTTGTGCTGTTCTCCTTTCAGATATGTGACAGTGTTGGGCTGGCCAAACAGATCGCTTTCCACTCAGAGATGGTAAGACATGTGAGACTCTCTTCTGTTTTAGTTGAATTAATTAGTTAAGATTTTAAGATGAATCTTAGCTACTCATGTGGGACCTTGACAAATTTTGGGCTGATTCAGGATCGCAAAGCTACAGAGAAAAAGGAGGAGCAGGACAAGGCCAAGGAGAAACAGCAGGAGGAGCTGAGTAAACAGAAACAGATTGAAAAGGTAGCGTCAGTGTCCCAGCAAATCAATACATTTCCATACCAAAAAAATTGACTATTGTATTTCTCCTATTCTTGTTGACTTATAGATCAATGCCTATCTTGATCAGTTTTTGGTCTATAATCATAACTGTATTACCCTCTGTGTTCACTCATGTTACAGTAAACTGAAATTCATTGATTAATGAATAAATTAATTTGAATGAACCCACAGGACCTGGAGGAACAGAGCCGTTTAATCGCAGCCTCCAGTCGCCCCACCCCCCCTGCTCCTAGTGCTGATGGGCAGTTCCTGGTGCTGAGCAAAAGCCAATCAGAGGACAGTGATGCAGGACAGGAGGGGCGGGAGAAGGGAGAGTCGGAGGCCTAACAGAATGGAAGGGAAAGAGCTTTCACCAGATACTACTTTGGACCATCAAACTACCGGAAATCGGTCATCTTCAATGGAAGGAGACGACGTGAGAAGACTTTGAGCAATTGTTTGTGTGATTTTTGGCCCATAGGGTGGGCACAATTGGCCCAGCATCGTCCGGATTAGGGTTTGGCCGGGGTAGGCCGTTACTGTAAATAAGAATTTGTTCTTAACTGAATTGCCTAGTTAAATAAATTTAAAAAGTCACCTATGTTGAGCCAATGTTATTTTCTGAACAGACAACTGCACAAGCTTGGCGATGTCTTACTATAAAGTAGTATCCAGTGAAAATGCACAGTTAGAGCGGGAGTTGGTTCCTCGGCTCCTCAGCCCTGGGCCTCGGCTTAGCCTCTATGGGCTTTTCTCTGGCTCCTACATTGTTTTACAGAGGAGTTGGACTGGAAATAGACTTTATAACGTTAAACAAAGATGGATTAAGACCCCACTAAACTAACAAAAGAAGAGGAGAAATGTGTGTGAATGACTGAACACTCAAAGAATCCTTCCGGATCTTTCTCATCCTCCATATGTAAATCATGTATTATATACTGGTACTTGTATTCAGAGGAAATGTAGAAGGAGATGATTAGTGCTTTTAAGCTTGTTTTTTTAAATAATCAGGGTGGTTCTGACTCTGAATACCATGGCATACTACAAAACATAGAGATGTATAGAGTGTATTAATTTGTTGGGGAAGGGAAGACATTGCACATGTTAATACTGTAATGACTTTTATAAAATACTTACTTGTTTATGTAAACCATATACATGTTGTCTTCCATTCAGCTAACACGATTGCATGTGCTTTGGATCCCATCAGTCAAGATACCTAATTGTCATGTTTTTTTTTCTTTCTTCTATAATGAATAATTACCCTTTCAAGTGACCGTTTTGAGTGTGTTTGGTTTCAAGATGAGAATTTAGATCTCTAATCATTTTAACCCCAAACACCAATAATGATTTCTCATTCAATGGATCAGACTACTTGCCATAGCCCAACAGACCCTGTGCCTGAGGTGTAATGTATTCATCTCATTGGTTGGAACAAAGAACAATACCATAATAAAAAGTGCTAAATCAGGGCATTGACTCTTAAAAGGAATAACAGGATCTATGAACTGTTTGTTTTTTCCCATGATGTGTGTTAATCCATTTTATGTTTTGAAATTGTTTGTGTTTTTCTCCGATTTCTGTATAAAGAAATGCACTACATACGTATGCTATTGAACATTTTGTCTGAAATGTTCCTCAACCTTAACCCATTGCTATGTAAGTTTCTGCTGAGCTCTGACTAAGTTTATCACTTATCAACTAATAGTGAACACATGTTGCAGTGACATGATGCAGGGAAAACTATCATATCAACAAAGTGGAATTGATTTGACATATTACCGATAATGAAAGTTGAGTCTACTTTATTATCATTTTGAGGAAAGGTGTTTAAAGGAGTAGTTAGGAACTGTTGTTACTGATATGTTAATATGGGGGACTGCACTTTATTGATGCAGGGGGAAATAGGATCAAGTTTACTCTATATACTTCAGTGATTACTGTTGCAGTCTTAAATAGCTTTTCAACAATAAAGGTACACTAATTTAAGGCTGTCTTATTTTAGAACTCCTAGGTTGTGTGTGTGTCTCGAGACTAGAGGGTGACTGTAAAAACAAGTATATTATTTCATACAGTAGCAGACTACTTTTATAGTCTGAACAAAAGTCTTTGGGCGCGCCCGTGCGCATTGAGGACGTCCCGTGTGTCCGAATCCTCTCCTTTCCATCCAGGGAGAAAAGTAAACAAGTGTGCAATTCGTTTAAAGCTCCCGTTGTTCTGGTCGCTAAAGCGAGCACTAATCCGCTCTTAATAGGTCGAATCGCGGAAGAACAATGATTACACGCAGATTTCCAGCAACATGTCAACCTTGTGCTGTGACGGCTTTTGTTTGGCCCAAACATAATTCACCGTCCTATATGCATCACAACGGCAGGAAGAGGGAACATTCATTAGGATTAAACCTGATGGTATTGGAGGATTGTTATTCGTTTATATTTCCATGGCAAAAATGTACGAAATGGAATGATGTTACTTGACTGGCCCCACATAATGACAGTATAGGCTAAAAGTGGGAATGGGTTTGATTTTCTACCTTGGTAGTTTTAATGAAAAGAATGGCACTGGTGTTTCGTTAAAGTTAGAAAATTAGAAACGGAATCACTTGCCTAAAGAGATAACACCTTTATGCCTAGGTCCATTTGCAACCCCCAAAATCTGAATAGGGGTCTCCAATTCATATGCTAAATTTTAAGAACCTCCGGTTTTATTTAGTGACGTATTTAAATCCCAGAATCGTTTAAAAATCGTAACCTGAGCGGACAGCTTCCAGAAGACAGTTGGTTGACACTATGGCTATATCTACAGTTAGTTGCCAGATCAGGCAGGTTGACGCACGGCTAGTTTTCACCATAGACAGATTCCTTGGGTTGGACTTGGACAGGCAAGAACCACGCAATGTGTCCCTGAAGCTGTATCGACCATGGACAGGTCAAATATTATTTATTTACATTGTAGCCATGATTTCCTTGTAGACTAAACCTGCTGTCATTATCTGTTGAGTTATATTGGGTTCTGTCTGGATTTCAGAGTTGGAAACAACCCAACAGAGACGTCACATTACAGTAAAAGGATCATCGAAGTCTTCGTCGGAGATTAAGAAAAAAGAAGAGGAACATAAACTCAACTGTAAACACTTTACAGAGTCCTACAGGAGAACATTGAATTGGTACATCGGGCGCAGGCCGCGGACGGCATTCAGTAGTGCACAGGTAAAAATGCACTTTTAGGCACAAGGCACATTTTTCATGACACTTTGATACGAAGCGATTTTCGTAGCAGGTTAGGAGAGCATTTTCGCCAAAGGCTTCTCGCATGCTTCGGTTTGGCTGGCTCCTAGCATACTCCCTTAAAAGACCACTTGAAAAACGATAAAAAGCGGCAATAGTACTGTTTGTCCATCTTCAGACGCTGAAGCCAGTATACACTTCCTCAAAATACTCAGAATGAATCTAGTTAAGATCATTTGAGAACTCTGTCATTCATTTGACGGTTTTTACCGAGGAGATCTTGGTCGCACAATTTTACATCAAACTAAGATGTTTGGTGCAGTATTTCTCAAGTGAAAAAAAATGTGCATGAAAACAAGTCGTCTATCATTGAATGACAACAAACACTTCATTGAAGGATCCCTACTGTTGACCAATGACCGACGAAAGAGCATAAACTTCGGTTCCGAACTTCGGCTTGCCTCGAGAAAAATGTTGTGTACACGAACAGCCGAGAAACCCCCAACGAAGACAACAATGCCGTCATAATATATGCACGATCTATTCTGAACATTTTCGAATGGCAAGCATGTAGACAGACGCTTTAACCCTAACTCTTTCCCCTGAGCTTAACATCAGTCTCCTAACATCCTACGTTAATTATCCTAACCTGCTGCGTAAATTCAGCTAATACCTATTATGAAAATCTCCCTTCTGTGTGGAAGTGGTGTGTAAAGAGTGTTTCTCTAAATTTTACACACAACTGTGCCCAATGGCATATAGGTTCCATGTGTAGTGAGTGACAAAACATTCCACTAACAAAAATATTGATTGATATAGATATTATAAATCAACCTTTAAAAAGCATTTCTGATTTACATCTCATTGACATATTCTGTCAGGCCTATGTTTTCAATTTTTTGGGGGCTGTTAGTTACTGTTATTCACTTTGTGACAGATGTCTTTGTGAAAATAACAAAAATACAATTTGATTGTATGATGGATATATCTTCTTGGGGTCCATGCAGATTGAGGTCCTGGAGAGTGTGTTTCTCATCAACTCCTACCCGGGTATTGACATCAGAGAAGAGTTGGCACAGAGACTGCAACTGGAGGAGGACAGAATACAGGTATGCATTATAAACTAGTAACACTTAAGGTTGTTCTTATACATGTGTAGTTGCACCGTAATTGATGTTGAATAGTTATTAAGTAGCACATTACTTATTGCGTTGTAATAGAATACAGAAGTGAAATAGGGACTGTTATTTATTCATCTGAACTCAACAATGCAATTAAGTAATTACGGAATTATAAAGTAACAACATGTTAATAAAATGTTGTTAGCAGAGTAATTACTGGATAGTCTTATACAAAAACATTGTTTTAGTTGATAAATTAAGGTACACTATTTACACCACAAAGGTTGTTCTATAGAGCTCTATATGCACTGTTCTCCACAGATTTGGTTCCAGAACCGCAGGGCCAAGCTGAAACGTTCTCAAAGAGAGTCACAGTTCCTCATGGTGAAAAAAGCCTTTGCAGATCTTAAGGACAAAGAAGAGGAATAATGCTAAAACAAGGACATAAAAAGATTTACAATACTTTTATTTTACGGATCTCTCTCAGTCTCTCTCTGGTATATTTCTAATATATTATATTAAATGTCAATTTGTCTAGGGTATGTACACATTTTAATAAACAGATCAGATCATTGACAAACAAAAAGGCCTACCTTTGCAAGTGGTTCATAATTTTCTTTCATGTTCTTTTCACCATCCGGCAGCAATATTGGTGACATTGTTCTTTTTCCCAAAAATGTAATTATCATGGTAAGAAATGTCAGGTCATTAATTTAGTTTGCAGTGGGTGTTGCCTATGAACATCCTGAGCTTGCATCCCAAATGGCACCTTGTTCCCTATATCCCTCAAACGCAACTCTGGACCTCGAAGCCAGTTCCACTGTTTTTCCATTTTTCCCCCCCTTCTAATCATGGACTGATTTAGCACCAGGTGGGTTAATTAAGTATCAGGTAGAACAGAAAACCAGCAGGCTCCAGACCTCATAGGGTAAGAGTTGAATACCACTTCCCTATATAGTGCACTACTTTTGTTCAGGGCATGGCCCATAGGGCTCTGGCCAAAAGCAGCACACTATGGAATAGGCTGTCATTTGGGATGCAAACAGAGATAATCTCTGCTTAGCGACAATTTTATTGTTTGAGAAATTCCCCTGCAGGAACTAATTTGTCTCCTTCAGACTGAATTAGTTGGGCCTCAGCAAGGCAATTAAGTTGAGGGAAGTAGAGACAAAGGAGTAGCAGGGAGGCAGCCTGCCCTGCAGGCATCAGGAAGGAGACGGTATAAAGGTGTAGGGCAAGAGTTCTAAAAGAAAGAAACGTATATTTAAATCTGGTGCATGCTGTTTGATTTGGTTGCTTCATCACTAGCCTATATGATGTTTGACCAAATTTCAGATAATTGCATTTATGCGTGGCAGATACCAGTATCTCTCAAATTAACTAAAGAAGTAGACCCATATATACAGTGCCATGAAAAAGTATCAGTGGTGGAAAAAGTACCAAATTGTCATACTTGAGTAAAAGTAAAGATATCTTAGAAAATGACTCAAGTAAAGTGAAAGTCACGCAGTAAAATCCTACTTGAGTAAAAGTAAAAAAGTATTTGGTTTTAAATATACTTAAGTATCAAAAGTACATGTAATTGTTCAAATATACTTAAGTATCAAAAGTAAAAGTATAAATCATTTCAAATTCCTTATATTAAGCATTATTTTCTTGTTTTTTAAATTTACGGATAACCAGGGGCACACACCAACCCTCCGACATAATTTAAAAACAAAGTATTTGTGTTTAGTGATTCCACCAGATCAGATGCAGTAGGGATGACCAGGGATTTTCTCTTTAAGTGTGTGAATTAGACATTTTCCCTGTCCTGCTAAGCATTCAAAATGTAACGAGTACTTTTGGGTGTTAGGGGAAATGTATGGAATAAAAAGTATATTATTTTCTTTAGGAATGTAGTGAAGTAAAAGTAGTCAAAAATATAAATAGTAAAGTATAGATACCCAAAAAACGACTTTAAAAGTATTTTTACTTAAGTACTTTACACCACTGAAAGTTTTTACCCTTTTTCTGATTTTCTCTATTTTGGCATATTTTTGATACTGAATGTTTTCAAATCTTCAACCAAAACCTAATATTAGATAAATGGAACCTAAGTTTACAAATAAAACAAATATACACCTTTTATTTATTTAATTAATAGTCATGCAACACCTAATTCCCCTGTGTGAAAAAGTAATTGCCCCCTTACACCTTTTGCTGCAATGACTGCAACCAAATGCTTCTTGTAGTTTTTGATCAGTCTCTCACATCGCTGTGGAGGAATTCTGGCTCTTGCATGCAGAACTGCTTTAAATCAGCGACACGTGTGGGTTTCCAAGCATTAATTGATCGTTTCAAGTCTTGCCACAATAATCTCATTTGGGATTAGGTCTGGATTGACTAAGCCCTTCCAAAATGTCAAATTTGTTGCTTTTGGACCATTTTCATGTAGACCTGATTGTGTGTTTTGAATCATTGTCTTGCTGCATGACCCAGCTGCTCTTCAGCTTCAGCTCACAGACAGATGGCCTGACATTCTCCTGTAGAATTATCTGATACAGAGCAGAATTCATGGTTCCTTCTATTAAGGCCAGTTGTCCAGGTCCTGGGGCAGCAATTCAACCCTAAACCATCACACTACCATCACCATGCTTGACTGTTCAAATCAAAGTGCTGTACAGAAACCCAGCCTAAAACCCCATACAGCAAGCAATGTAGGTGTAGAAGCACGGACTGTTGGTATGATGTTCTTACTGTAGAATGCAAGTTGCCAGGACATGCAACTTGTGAGTGATTGTGTGTGCAGGTGAGTGATTGTGTGTGCACATGAATGAATGTGTGTGCAGGTGAGTGATTGTGTATGCGTGCCTCTGTATGGATATAGCAGGAGCAGCAAAGCGTGTCAGCTCTTTAACACCATGCTAGGGTTAGAGGTCAGGGGCTGTCACCACTGAGAGAGATACGCTCTGATTGGCTGAAACCTGATGGATGACCAATCAGCATTATGTCACTTTCCTCCATAATTTCTCTCTTCTTCTCTTCATCCCATTCTACGGTCATCTCTTCCCTTTCTCAATTTTTTCCCCCCAAACATCTGAAATTGAAGTCTATTTCTAGTGACCAGGCTGGACTGATAACCCCCCATATCAGTGTAAGTCAGCAGGGTTTGTTTGGTCTTTATGACTATAAGTATGAACCTTCCCATAAACGCCTCTGCTCCCTCGGGTCTCGCAACCATGACATCAGAGGAAGATAAGAGAGGAGTGGGGAGGGAGGGAGGGAGAGAGGGGAAAAGAAAGAGGGAGAGAGCATGAGATTAGGCTAGATGGAGGGATGGAAGTTGTTTGTCTTCTTTAGTTGAGTGACAGAAGGAACAGCAAATCAGCTCTCACTTTGGTTCAGTTTACCACAGCCCTGTCAGCACCTGTTGAGGTCCACTGGAGAATGCACGCACGCACGCACGCATGCACGCACGCACGCACGCACGCACGCACACACACAAGGGATGTGTGACCCATCAGAGATCAATGTTATGTACTCTGCCTCCCAAAACCAGACCAGTAACTCTCCTACAACTCTCTAAATCCCAGAGAACACCCACCCACTACACACACCAGCCAGGTCGCTCAAAATTCACTTCAAAATTGGACGCCCGTCCATGTCCCAGGGATATTGGGTGATGCCTTCAAAACAATGTAGGGTGCTGTTACCATCAAGTAGGCTTGGGTGTTTCTAAGGGCATCATGGACGTGGATGGTGAATGGGCATAAGTTGTGTGCTCCAGCTCCGAGGTTCCCAGTGTTAACCCTTAACCTAACCATTCAGAATGAGTGTCTAAACTTAATGTTTTAACCTTATCAGTTACACCAGCTCTGTCAGGAGGAATGGGCCAAAATTCACCCAACTTATTGTGGGAAGCGTGTGGAAGGCTACCTGAAATGTTTGACCCAAGTTTAACAATTTTAAGGCAATGCTACCAAATACTAATTGAGTGTATGCAAACTTCTGACCAAACTGGGAATGTGATGAAAGAAAGAAAAGCTGAAATAAATAATTCTCTACTATTATTTGACATTTCACATTCTTAAAATAAAGGGGTGATCCTAACTGACCTAAGACAGGGAATTTTTACTTGGATTAAATGTCAGGAATTGTGAAAAACTGAGTTTAAATGTATTTGGCTAAGGTGTATGGCTGACGTTTTACATTCTCCCAAACAATTGTGCACACTTAATTTTTTCGCGAAGGGGTAATACCTCCATTACTACACACAGAACCTAATTATTCCACACCCACCCAGCCACTCAGCCAGCCACCCACACACTGAGGTTTAAGTAACCACACCTGTCTCTCTGGCCACAGTCTCCTCCTGCCCCAGGCTGATAACCTCTCCTCCTCCAGATGGTGAAGAGTGATCCATCACTCCAGAGAACGCGTTTCCACTGCTCCAGAGTCCAATGCTGGTGAGCTTTACACCACCCCAGCCGACGCTTGAAATTGCGGGTGGTGATCTTAGCCTTGTGTGCGGCTGCTTGGCCATGGAAACCCATTTTATGAAGCTCCAGACGAACAGTTATTGTGCTGACGTTGCTTCCAGAGGCATTTGGAACATTGTAGTAAGTGTTGCAACCGAGGACAGATGGTTTTTATGCGCTACCCGCACTCAGTGATCCCGTTCTGTGAGCTTGGGTGGGCTACCACTTCGAGGTTGAGCCGCTTTTGCTCCTAAACGTTTCCACTTCACAATAACAGCACTTACAGTTCACTGGGGCACCTCTAGCAGGGTAGACATTTGACAAACTGACTTGTTGGAAGGGTGGCATCCTATGACAATGCCACGTTGAATGTCACTGAGCTCTTCAGTAAGGCCATTCTACTGCCAATGTTTGTCTATGGAGATTGCATGGCTGTGTGCTCGATTTTATACACCTGGCAGCAATGGGTGTGGCTGAAATAGCCAAATCCACTAGTTTGAGGGGGTGTCCACATACTTTTGTATATAGAGTGTATCTAATCACACACAGACACACACACACACACGGTTTCCTAGGATTGAGTGTGCTATAAATAACAGGGAGGAGAAGGAGAGGAAGAGGAGGAGGAGAGGAAGAGGAAAGGGACACACACAGACACCTCATGCTCTTTCAAGGCAAACGGTGGCTACTTTGAAGAAACTAAAATATAAAATATATTTTGATTTGTTTAACACTTTTTGGTTACTACATGATTCCATATGTGTAATTTAATAGTTTTGATGTCTTCACTATTATTCTACAGTGTAGAAAATAGTAAAATAAAGAAAAACCCTTGAATGAGTAGGTATGTCCAATCTTTTGACTGGTACTTTATATATTTATTGTTTTTGTAAAAAAAAAGACCATGAGATATCCCGAAAAATTGGTCTTCTCACAAAATTGTCTGTAGCGTCCAAACGGTTTGGCCTATAAACTATTATGACCCCTCTATGGACAGATGAGACTCTCACAAACCCCACAAGTATATTGGGAATTGTCTGAAGTTGATACAGCTGATCTGCCAACTTCTGTCTGTAGTGTCCAAACAGTTTGGACTCTGTGGGAAGGTGAAACTCTCACGAACATGTACATGTCAGTTTCTTTTGCTCTAGGACAACCACATGCCTCACAAGACTCATCTATAGGTCCCCCAGAACCCCATGAATGGAAATATGGAGACTGTTTAGTGCCAAAAATAAGAGGTTAATTACATGTACAAAAATAAGAAATGTTTCCTGATCTTTCTTATACCTCTCAGATATCGGATAGACACTTTAGAACAAACATCCTTTAGATTTGTTTTTGGGACTATCTGTTGTTCCGTGTAGTAAATGTTATTCAATGCGTTTGTACGGGCTAATAGCAGTAAGGCCTAAAAGAAAATTCATTAAATAATTATTTTTATATACATTTTTTATAATTCAAGGGATCTGAAAATTCTCTATCAAATAGCTAAATTATCCTTGGTATCACTTTTGGTACATGAGAAAAATGTTTTATGATTATTTTAAGGATTACATTACATAGTTACATACATTACATAGTTCAAAAAAAGTGAATTGTTAATAGTTTCCTCCGGAACTTTCCCTGAGTGTGCCACGGGCCCTGTTTTCATCCTGGGACCTCTTTTTATTTATATATATTTTTTATTTGAGTCATTTAGCAGACGCTCTAATCCAGAGCAACTAACAATTAGTGCATTCATTTTAAGATTGCTAGGTGAGACAATAACACATCACAATCATATCAAGTACATTTTCCTTCAACAAAGTATTTATCAGCAAAGTCAGTGCTAGTAGGAAAAGACAAGTGCCCGTGAGAGTTACTTAAGATACTCTTCAAAGGAGGGGTTTCCGATGTATTTGGAACATGAGCAGGGACACGGCTGTCCTGACTTTACCGAGAAGCTTGTTCCATCATTGGGGTGCCAAGACAGAGATGAGCTTTGACTGGGCTGAGCGGGAGCTGCCCTCCCATAGGGGTGGGACTCGGGAGGGCCAAGAGACCAGAGGTGGCGGAACGGAGTGCTCGGGTTGGGATGTAGGGTTTGAGCATAACCTGAAGGTATAAGGAGAGGCAGTTCCCCTTGCTGATCCATAGGCAAGCCCCAGGGTCTTGAAGATGGTGCGAGCTTTGATTGGAAGCCAGTGGAGTGTGCAGAGGAGTGGGGTGACATGGGAGAACTTAGGAATGTTGAACACCAGGTGGGCTGCGGCATTCTGGATAACTTGCTGTGGTTGGATGGCACAAGCGGGAAGCCTAGCCAACAGAGAGTTGCAGTTGTCTAGATGGGTGATGACAAGTGCCTGGATTAGGACCTGTGCTGCTTCCTGTGTGAGGAAAGGTCATACTGTAAGGATGTTGTAGAGCATGGAACTGCAGGAGCGAGTCACTGCTTTGATATTTGAAGAGAATGACAGGGTGTTGTCCAGGGTTACACTAAGGGTCTTTGTACTCTGGGAGGGGGACACCGCGGAGTTGTCAACCGTGATGCAGAGGTCTTGGAGAGGGCAGGCCTTCCCCGGGAGGAAGAACAGCTCTGTTTTGTTGAGCTTGAGGTGGTGGGCCAATATCCGAGCTGAGATGTCTGCCAGGCATGCAGAGTTGCGTGTCGCCACCTGGGTGTCAGAAGGGGCGAAGGAGAAGAGTAGTTGAGTTTTATCCGGGGCCTCGCAGGGCCCTTCACCCAGTCTCGCAAAAATACATTTAAAAAAAGTTATGATCTTTTGGTCAATATTCACCAATTACAACTGAAATACTAATATTTTTATATTTAATTTAAACTGTGTTCTTACTTTTAACAGTTTAGAAAGTCACAGCTACACCCCTTCTTTAACTAAATTGAAATGTCAAAACCCATTATTCTATCACCAAGCTTGGCTAGTACATGGTCTTGAATAAAAACATTTTTATACCCAATTCATTTAAAAGGAGTAGAGGCAATCTGAGTCCAGACACTTCTTACTTGGTTACACAATTTAATTGCAGTATTAATTCATAAAATAATAAAGTTACATTCAAAATATGATGGAAAATATGACAAGAACTTTAACCTCTGTGTTATAGCACTTGGGCTTCAGTCAGCAGTTGAACTGATAGTGCCTTTTAACTCAAATTCTTACCTGATGACCTGTTCGTCCTTAACCTGCCTCAACATGGGCGATGCTCTCTCTCTCACTCTCTCTACTGCCCCTCTTTGACCCTGACATAATCATCAGACCAAATACTATTATCATATGACTGCATCACATATGCAGCAGCACCTCCAGTACCCGCCTACTGATATACAAACAACATTATGTAGGTAAAAATAATCCTAATGATTTTATAGTTAATTTCCATTATCAATTGGTTATTTTATTTATTGTTTGATAACATTTCAACAAAAAAGGGAAAAATTGCCTTTAAAAAAGCTGTAGCATAGCCTACGATAGATCTATTATTAAGGCGTATTTCAAGTGACATGGGTTCCATAAAAAATATATATTCTTCTTTTAAATTGCTATTGTAGAAATAGACTTGTCATATGTTATTATTAATTAATAGCTAGGAAAGGAAATCCCCTCGGCATTACTGATGCATTCCGAAGCCGATGGAAAAGGTACCCTACCGTACTTTGGGTTACTGGGTCGGCCTACATTATAAGGCTTCTGGCGCCTTCTATTGACCACATTAATACACTGGTAAATCTTTGGGCGGGCTATTTTAAAAAGGTACAAGTCTGTCTGTCTTTATTAGAAACGTTTTGGGGGACTGGGAATATAGTGCTAAACATCTGAAATATGGGGTAAAAAACTCAAAAACATAATAAATCATACTACAATGTAAAGCCTATTTCTTATCAGTCACTCTAATAGTCTAACATTTGTAACAAGCTTTATACAAAATCTCAGCAAATCTTACAATTTGTATACATTAAAATGTGTACAAAATGTAAATTTTTGACATAGAAAATGTGTCAGCTAAATTTGTAAACCTCCCTCTTCATCTGTCTTGGAACATGTAGTTCTTCGCAGATGGAATTACATATGAACTACACATCCCTACACCCGCGTTAGTTACCATAGCAGCGAGAGTTTAATTTGTGTTCCGCCATGGCTAGCAGTCCGTCTAGAGTTTTCGCTGCTTTATTACCCGCCGCGGGAGATATTTACCGGGACGAAAACGAACCAGGGATGGGGGGACACACGGTTACTGTTCAGCGAACCCAGAACAGCGCGCGGGAGGTCCAGGTGACTGGGAGCGCAGAGGCCTCGTGCCCAGCCGACCGCGCTACTGTTTCCGTTAGTTTTAGAAACAGCAAGGAGTCGGTGAACGACGTCACCAACAGCATCTCAAGGAGAGTAGAGTACATTCTACAGACCCTGAGACAACACCATGTCAAGGTAACTTAGAGTTCATACAACCATAGATATCCTATTAAATGACTAGATGGGCTATGTCATAAAGCCTTTAAAGTTCCAGAATGGCTTTGAAAATGGCAGCCATATTGTTCAGGGTCAAATTCAAACCAGAAATTGGAATGAATGGCAGTAGAGACGTAATCCTTATTATACTTATGCAGGGAAATAAAAGTAAGGCATGTGATTTATCAGAAATTGTGTAATAGAACTGTCAACCTAAAATAGTCATATAATTATAAATACAGTTTATAAGTGTTTTATACAAATGTTCTGTATAAATAGCCTCTAAAATATGAAAACAGACCATAAATGTATACATTTTAGTTCTTGGAAAGCTGTGAGTGCTATTGTATGATACAAGTATTTGATACAAGTACTTGTTGCATTTACAACTTGTCTAAGTTCTATAATCAACTTATTTCCTCCAGTGTATGTATGGGCATGGATTGACTGCAGTGTTTGAATGGAATATTGGCATATTGGCAGTTCATTTGAAAAATAAATCCATTGACTCATTCCTCTAAAACTGGCTGCCTAGCTAGCTAACAAACTTACAGTGCAGATAGATTCTTCAAATTCATTATTTTACACAATATCTTATCACAGCACTAGCAAACCAGAGTTGACCAACTCAGTGTTTTTTTTGTTTGGACCCCGGCAGCAGCTAATTGGGTATCCTAATAAATACAAAACAATGACCAAAATGTCTGACATTTATCCCATCATATGAAGGATCATGTCTATTCTAGTATTATAATTCCTAATTATATTAGTTCAAATAACTTTTAATATAGATATATTGGCATATAGGCCTAAAACAATTCAATAGGATATCTATTGCTATTGGTTGCATAGGTAATTTCATATCCCAGCTGTGTAATTCACTATTTCAACTCCAGGACTCCAGTACCTCCAAAAGCACAATTGTTTTTGTAGCCCCGGACAAGCACACCTGATTCAACTTGTCAACTAATCATCAAGCCCTCAATGAGTTGAATCTTCTGCGGATACAACTCAAATGTGTGCTGGATTGTTGGGGGTACTGGAGGAGTGGAGGTGGGCAACTGGTGTAATGCAATGTCAGTGACATTGACAGACAGACAGACAGACAGACACAGGGCAAACATACAGTCAGCACGCTGACTGACTGACACAGCTGTCTAATCACTATAAAGTAGGATGTTTGAAGATTTCTATCCTCCCTCCTCTCCACTCTTCTTCTCCTCCTCTCACCCCGCAGGGGGAAGAGTTGACAGTGACGAGACACATCTACAGAGCTGATGACCTGTACCACATGGAGGCTCTGGTAGGTTCCCTGTGCTGAAATCCCTAAACTTGTATGTACAGACTGAAGTAGGCCATGCATTAACATGGGAAAGGATTGGAGAATTATATTCTAGTCCATGCCTACTGTGAGAAGTCCAGCAGATAGCTGCACATGATTGATACTCACCCTGCACTAACATAAATAACATGTGCATATCTACTGCTGCTAAGCTTCCCAGTAAAGCAATAAAAACAATTAAGCATCCCAGAAGAAAAGTGCTCAAAAAATAGCCCACGTTAACATATGTAACTTAAGAAACAAGGTTCATGAAATCAGTGGTGGAAAAAATAACCAATTGTCATACTTGAGTAAACGTAAAGATACCTTAATAGAAAATGACTCAAGTAGTGAGTCACCCAGTAAAATACTACTTGAGTAAAAGTCTAAAATTATTTGGTTTTAAATATACTTAAGTATCAAAAGTAAATGTAATTGCTAAAATATACTTTATCAAAAGTAAGAGTATAAATAATTTCAAATTCCTTATATAAAGCAAACCAGATGGCATCATTTTTTTTTTTTTTACGGATAGCCAGGGGCATGCTCCAACACTCAGACATAATTTACAAACAAAGTATGTTTTTAGTGAGTCTGCCAGATCAGAGGCAGTAGGGATGACCAGGGATATGCTCGTTCTCTTGATAAATGTGTGAATTAGGCAATTTTCCTGTCCTGCTTAGCATTCAAAATTCAATGAGTACTTTTGGGTGTCAGGGAAAATTTATGGAGTAAAAAGTACATTATTTTCTTTAGGAATGTAGTGAAGTAAAAGTAATCAAAAATATAAAAAGTAAAGTACAGATACCCCCCAAAAACTACTTAAGTAGTAGTTTCAAGTATTTTTACTTAAATACTTTATACCACTGCATGAAATCAATAATTTGCTAGTAACAGATGACATTCATATTCTGACTATCTCTGAAACTCACTTAGATAATACCTTTGATGATACAGTGGTAGCAATACATTTACAGAAAAGATAGGGGCGGCAGGTAACCTAGTAGTTAGAGCGTTGGGTCAGTAACCAAAAGGTTGCTAGATCGAATCCCTGAGCTGACAAGGTAAAAATATGTTGTTCTGCCACTGAACGAGGCAGTTAACCCACTGTTCCTAGGCCATTGTTGTAAATAAGAATTTTTTTCTTGCCTAGTTAAATAAAGGTTAAATAGAAATGCCAATGGTGTTGCTGTTTATATTCAGAACCACATTCCTGTAAAGATTAGAGAGGATCTCATGTTAAATACTGTTGAAGTAATATGTACAAATTAAATGTGTCTTCCGTATTTCACCCAACCCCTCAATCAGAGGTGCAGGGGGCTGTTTTAATCGACATCCCCGTCATCGGCGCCCGGGGAACAGTGGGATAACTGCCTTGCACACGATGGCAGATTTATACCTTGTCAGCTCGGGGATTCAATCCAGCAACCTTTTGGACCAACATTCTAACCACTAGGCTACCTGCTGCCCCATGGATAACATGTGTGAAATGCTTGATAATGTATGTGATCAACAGAGAGGTATATTTTCTGGGTGATTTAAACATTGACTGGCTTTCATTAAGCGGCCCACTCAAAAAAAAAGCTTCAAACTGTAACCAGTGCCTGCAACCTGGTTCAGGTTGTCACCCAACCTACTAGGGTAGTTACAAAACAGCACAGGAATTAAATCATCAAATTTATGTATTTATCACATCTTTACTAATGCTGCAGAAATTTGCTTGAAAGCAGTATCCAGATCCATCGGATGTAGTGATCACAATATCGTAGTCATATCTAGGAAAACCAAAGTTACAAAGGCTTGGCCTAAAATAGTGTATAAGAGGTCATACAATATGTTTTGTTGTGATTCCTATGTTGTTGATGTAAATAATATATTGGTCTGTGGTGTGTAATCAGGAATAAACAGACACAGCATTTGACACATTTATGAAATTGCTTATTCCAGTTACTAATAAGCATGCAGCCATTAAGAAAATGACTGTTAAACTTAAATCCCCATGGATTGATGAGGAATTGAAAAATTGTATGGTTGAGAGAGATGAGGCTAAATGAATGGCAAATAAGTCTGGCTGCACAACAGATTTGCAAAGGTATTGCAAATTGAGAATCATGTGACTAAACTGAATAAAAATAAGAAACTACACTATGAAACAAAGATGAATGACAAAGAATGATAGTATAAAGCTTTGGTGCACCTTAAATTACATTTTGGGAAAATAGCAAACTCAGCTCCATCATTCATTGAGTCAGATGGCTCATTAATCACAACACGAACTGATATTGTAACTACTTTAATAATTTTTTCATTGGCAAGATTAGCACATTTTAGGCATAACATGGCAGCAACAAATGCTGACACTACACATCCAAGTATAACTGACCAAATTATGAAAGATAAGCATTGTAATTTTGCATTCTGTAAAGTTAGTGTGGAAGATGTGAAAACATTTTTTTTATCAACAATGACAAGCCACCGGGGTCTGACAACTTGGATGTAAAATTACTGAGGATAATAGCGGACGATATTGCCACTTCTATTTGCCACATCTTCAATTTAAGCCTACTAGAAAGTGTGTGCCCTCAGGCTTGGAAGGAAGCAAAAGTCATTCCCCTACCTGAGAATAGTACTTTACTGACTCAAATAGCTGACCAATCAGCCTGTTACCAATCCTTAGTAAACTTTTGGAAAAAATAGTGTTTGACCAGATACAATGCTATTTTACAGTAAACAAATTGACCACAAACTTTCAGCATGCTTATAGGGAAGGACATTCAACAAGCACAGCACTTACACAAATTACTGATTGGCTGAGAGAATATAATAATAAAGACTTCAGTGCGGCTTTTGACATTATCGATCATAGTCTGCTGCTGGAAAAAAAAACAGCTATATTGTGGATAAAGAGTTACCTATCTAACAGAACACAGAGGGTGTTCTTTAATGGAAACCTCTCCAACATAATCTAGGTAGAATCAGGAATTCTACAGGGCAGCTGTCTAGGCCCATAACTTTTTTCAATCTTTTCTAATGACATGCCACTTAAAGCCAGTGTGTCTATGTATGCGGATGACTACACGTCAGCTACTATGCCAAGAGTGTGCAAAGTGGTCAAGGCAAAGGGTGGCTACTTTGAAGAATCTCAAATATATTTAGATTTGTTTAACACTTTTTTGGATACTACATGATTCCATATGTGTTATTTCATAGTTTTGATATCTTCACTATTAATTATACAATGTAGAAAATAGTAAAAAATAAAGAAAAACCCTTGAATGAGTAGGTGTGTCCAAACGTTTGACTGGTACTGTACTTAAATGTTTTTTTCCATATCCCATCTCCCCCTGAGAATGGGGCCAGGTTCAGCCATTATCAGCGGTGATCTTGGCGCAGTTTGTGATAAGTGCCTTGCTCAAGGGCACAACGACATTTACCTTATCGGCTCGGATTCGAACTAGCGACCTTTCGGTTACTAGCCCAACAATCTTACCGCTGTGGGTGTGTGTTTTTACAGGTGATGGTGGTGTTCTCAGATTTTGGTCAGATGGAGAGAGTGTGTATTGTTCTGTTGGAGAAGCTGGATAAGAGTGTGTGTGTCAGCACACCTCACTTCTACCACAGTGAAGAGTGTCTCAGCCTATTGAGGTAACACACACACACACACACACACGTACACACACACACTATACTATCATAATAATGTGTGTGTGTGTGTGTGTGTCCAGGCGGAGCGTGTGTGTAGCAGCAGTAGAGAATGCTCGTCTGAAGGCGTCTGAGATTAGCAGCATGCTGGGACAGACTCTGGGGCACCCCCTACTGGTCAGAGAGGAAGAGGCCACGGAGAGAGATGGGGGGAGAGGAGGAGAGGGGAGGGTGGGGGAGGGGGTACACAGGCCTAGCATCAATGTGACCTCTCGTGTGTTTGTCACCTTTAACCTCCGACACAAAGACAGAACCAGGAAGAAGATTTGAAGACTACATTACCCATCTACCCCGTCAGCAAAGTGCAAACACACACTCCCTCACAATCACACTGTAGATATGAAGACAAAAACGAGGATGGACAGTCATTGTTTTGTTTAGAATAATATTTATTCAAGCCTTTCCTCAAAGCTTCTGTCCATAAACATGAATGTCAATAAATTATGTAAATGTGGCTGTTCTTGATTCAAGTTTGAGGTCTTTATGATATTCTGTCTTTAATTTTGTTCTGATATGAAATACTGTATGACATCTTCAGTGATGTAGTGGTTAAAACAGTAGGTGGGTAAACGCTGATCACAGTTTGCAGCTAATAAAATAATGCTTCCTATATTTTCAATGCATTTTTCCGCAATAGGTGGCTAAATGCGTAAAAGCCTTTTCCCCTCCACTAAATCACTGTGTGAAATTAAATTGATCTTGTGGGGGAACAGAGAGAGGAGGTGTCCTTTTCTTTACATCTACCGTCCAGTTAGGTGTCCCACTGACACACACACACACACTCTTGTGGTCCCTGTCTGTCAGTCTTCAGGGAAGATCTCTTGGAGCCAGGGCTGCATGATGAACCGCTCTCCATCAAAGTGTGTGAAGTACTGTTCTAGGGTGCGGATCTCCGGCTGGAACACACACACACACACACACACTCGGAGGTTCAGTTAGGGTTAGGTGTGTATATGTATGTTTGAGTGTGTCAGTTTGCCTTCAGAAAATGTTAAACCCCCTTGATGTTTTCCACATTTTGTGTTAGACTGAATTTAAAACGGATTCATTTGAGATTGTGTCACTAATCTAGAGGAAAACCTGGTAGCACAGGCAAAATCCTAAAGACAAATTCACCTTTCAGCAGGACAATAACCTAGGCCAAATCTCTACTGGAGTTGCTTACCAAGACGACATTGAATGTTCCTGAGTGGCCTACTTACAGTTGACTTAAATTGGTTTGAAAATCTATGGCAGGACCAATTTGACAGAGCTTGAAGAATTTTTGAAAGAATGATTGGCAAATATTGTTTAATCCAGGTGTGCAAAGAAATTAAGATATTTACCCAAAAAGACTCACAGCTGCAATTGCCACCAAAGGTGTTTAACGTGTATTGACTCAGGGGGTTGAATACTTATCTAATCAAGTTAAGAGTGTTTTATTTTTCATACTTTTTTTCAATTTTTTTCACTTTGATAAGAGTATTTTGT
Source organism: Salvelinus fontinalis (assembly GCF_029448725.1). Taxonomy (NCBI): domain Eukaryota; kingdom Metazoa; phylum Chordata; class Actinopteri; order Salmoniformes; family Salmonidae; genus Salvelinus; species Salvelinus fontinalis. The sequence continues at coordinate 75,144,318 of NC_074667.1, forward strand.
GTAGACCTTTGACAAAAAAATGACAACTAAATTAATTTTAATTCCACATTGTAATGCAACAAAATGTGGAAAAAGTAAATGGGGTTGAATGCACAGTGAGAGTGTGTGTGTTCGTTCGTGTTCCTACCCTGGTTCCAGTGACCCGTTCCAGCCTGGTCTGAGGCAGGTATCCCACTAGGAAAGAGGAGGGGCCAGGACCGCTGAATAACACCTTATAGTGGGGGGTATTCTCTGCGGTAACCTACACACACAAAGTGAGAGGTGAAGGTCATAAATTCAAGCTAGAATCCTTCAATTGTTTAACTGCCACTTCCGTTAGTGATATTACAGTACAACAACGATGTCCCTCGGACATCATTGCACAAACGATAGAACAGCAGCATGTAGGACCTATTGCAATTGTTATTACCTTGACGCTCCCCAGCTCTGTTTCGTCAACAAAACAAAAACGACGGTGGGGCGGACAGTGCCACCGTTTTTCCCTACTGTGGATTCCATCTTTAAAGAGCAACTGCCCCTAAAAACCAACTTCTCCTTTTGAAAACAGCCCATGTGGCATCGATATGAGTCAAACATTTATTCTAGTGTCAAAATTCACTACAAAGTGTAAATCGGATAATTTGTCATAAAAGTCACTCTAGTCCAAAACTGAGTTTTGTAAGTAAATTCATCACGACTTACTTGAGGATTTGGTAATGCATTACTTATGTAACGGATGTGAAATGGCTAGCTAGTTAGCGGTGGTGCGCGCTAATAGCGTTTCAATCGGTTACGTCACTCGCTTTGAGACCTTGAAGTAGGGATTCCCCTTGCTCTGCAAGGGCCGTGGCTTTTGTGGTGCGATGGGTAACGTTGCTTCGTGGGTGACTGTTGTTTGACTGTTGTCGATGTGTGCAGAGGGTCCCTGGTTCGCGCCTGCGTCGAAGGGACGGACTAAAGTTAAACTGTTACACTTACATGCCCACTTTTGCGAATTATACAATTGCCCAGTGACAACACGTTTGTAGTCCGCCCCCAGCTGCCATGTTGTGAAGTCTCCATATGGGTGCAACACACACACGTCACCCGGCAAATATGTGGTAAAATGGGCTTCCATAAAGTTGGCACAAACTTACAATGCATTTCAACAATATTGCCAGATGACCAGGAATGGATTACATCAGACAGGTTCACGTCTGTGATTGGTGTTGGTGAGTATGTTAGCTAAGTGGACGGTTCGGACTTATATGTGGACAACTACAAATACCTAGGTGTCTGGTTAGACTGTAAACTCTCTTTCCAGACTCACATTAAGCATCTCTAATCCAAAATTAAAATCGGCTTCCTACAAGGCATCCTTCACTCATGCTGCCAAACATACCCTTGTAAAACTGACCATCCTACCGATCCTCGACTTCGGTGATGTCATTTACAAAATATCCTCCAACACTCTACTCAACAAATTGGATGCAGTCTATCACAGTGCCATCCGTTTTGTCACCAAAGCCCCATATACTACCCACCAATGCGACCTGTACGCTCTCGTTGGCTGGCCCTCGCTTCATATTCGTTGCCAAACCCACTAGCTCCAGGTCATTTACAAGTCTCTGCTAGGTAAAGCCCCGCCTTATCTCAGCTCACTGGTCACCATAGCAGCACCCATCCGTAGCACGCGCTCCGGCAGGTATATCTCACTGGTCACCCCCAAAGCCAATTCCTCTTTTGGCAGCCTTTCCTTCCAGTTCTCTGCTGCCAATGGCTGTAACGAACTGCAAAAATCACTGAAGCTGGAGACTCATATCTCCCTCACTAACTTAAAGCACCAGCTGTTCGAGCAGCTCACAGATCACTGCACCTGTACATAGCCCATCTGTAAATAGCCTATCCCCATACTGTATTTATTATTTATCTTCCTCCTTTGCACCTCAGTATCTCTACTAGAGGTAGACCGATTATGATTTTTCAATACCGATTATTGGAGGACCAAAAAAGCAGATACCGATTAATCGGCCGATTTTTAAAATGTATTTGTAATAATGACAATTACAACAATACTGAATGAACACTTACTTTAACTTAATATAATACATCAATAAAATCAATTTAGCCTCAAATAAATAATGAAACATGTTCAATTTGGTTTAAATAATGCAAAAACAAAGTGTTGGAGAAGAAAATGAAAGTGCAATATGTGCCATGTAAAAAAGCTAACGTTTAAGTTCCTTGCTCAGAACATGAGAACATATGAAAGCTGATGGTTCCTTTTAACATGAGTCTTCAATATTCCCAGGTAAGAAGTTTTAGGTTGTAGTTGTTATAGGAATTATAGGACTATTTCTCTCTATACGATTTGTATTTCATATACCTTTGACTATTGGATGTTCTTATAGGCACTTTAGCATTGCCAGTGTAACAGTATAGCTTCCATCCCTCTCCTCGCTCCTACCTGGGCTCGAACCAGCAACACATCGACAACAGCCACTCTCGAAGCAGCGTTACCCATGCAGAGCAAGGGGAACAACTACTCCAAGTCTCAGAGCGAGTGACGTTTGAAACGCTATTAGCGCGCACCCCGCTAACTAGCTAGCCATTTCACATCGGTTACACCAGCCTAATCTCAGGAGTTGATAGGCTTGAAGTCATAAACAGCGCAATAACTGCTGGCAAACGCACGAAAGTGCTGTTTGAATGAATGCTTACGAGCCTGCTGCTGCCTACCATCGCTCAGCCAGACTGCTCTATCAAACCATAGACTTAATTATAACATAATAACACACAGAAATACGAGCCTTTGGTCGAATCCGGAAACTATCATTTCGAAAAACAAAACATTTTTTCTTTCAGTGAAATACGGAACCGTTCAGTATTTTATCTAACGGATGGCATCCCTAAGTCTAAATATTGCTGTTACATTGTACAACCTTCAATGTTATGTCATAATTATGTACAATTCTGGCAAATTAATTACAGCCTTTGTTAGGAATAAATGAACTTCACACAGTTCGCAATGAGCCAGGCTGCCCAAACTGCTGCATATACCCTGACTGCTTGCACGGAACGCAAGAGAAGTGACACAATTTCCCTAATTATAAGAAATTCATGTTAGCAGGCAATATTAACTAAATATGCAGGTTTAAAAATTGATTGAGTGTGTGTACAGGTGAGTTTTATACAGGTAACGAGTTCAAACAGGTGCAGTTAATACAGGCAATGAGTGGAGAACAGGAGGGCTTCTTAAAGAAAAACTAACAGGTCTGTGTGAGCCAGAATTCTTACTGGTTGGTAGGTGATCAAATACTTATGTCATGCAATAAAATGCAAATTAATTACTTAAAAATCATACAATGTGATTTTCTGGATTTTTGCTTTAGAATCTCTCACCGTTGAAGTGTACCTATGATAAAAAATTACAGACCTCTACATGCTTTGTAAGTAGGAAAACCTGCAAAATCGGCAGTGTATCAAATACTTGTTCTCCCCACTGTATATACTTGTGTATTGATTTTAAAGAAAGGCATTGATGTTTATGGTTAGGTACATTGGTGCAACGACAGTGCTTTTTTCGCAAATGCGCTTGTTAAATCATCACCGTTTGTCGAAGTAGGCGCATTGATTATATGCAACGCAGGACACGCTAGATAAACTAGTAATATCATCAACCATGTGTAGTTAACTAGTGATTATGTTAAGACGGATTGTTTTTTATAAGATACGTTTAATGCTAGCTAGCAACTTACCTTGGCTTCTTGCTGCCCTCGCGTAACAGGTAGTCAGCCTGCCACGCAGGCTCCTTGTGGAGTGCAATGTAAGGCTTGTGGTTAGAGCGTTGGACTAGTAACCGGGAGATTGCAAAAACGAATCCCAGAGCTGACAAGGTAAAAAATCTGTCGTTCTGCCCCTGAACAAGGCAGTTAACCCACCGTTCCTAGGCCGTCATTGAAAATAAGAATGTGTTCTTAACTGACTTGCCTAGTGAAATAAAGGCGTAAAAAAAAATACATAAAAAAAAATATATATATATATATATATATATATAAATAATTACAAAAATAAAAAATATGAAAAATAAAAATATATAAAAATATATAAAATAGGCAAATCGTACAGATTCCAAAAATACAGATTACCGATTGTTATGAAAACTTGAAATCGGCCCTAATTAAATCGGCCATTCCGATTAATCGGTCGACCTCTAATCTCTACTTGCACATTCATCTTCTGCACATCAATCCCTCCAGTGTTTAATTTGTATATTGTAATTACACCAGTTGGTCAGCGCATGCTCGGAGTACACGTCCTGGTACTCCGCCTGGCTCTGCGGCCTTGTGAATGTTGACCTGTTTTAAAGGTTTTACTCACGTCGGCTGCGTGAGTAGCCTTTAGCTACGTGCGAATGTTGCGTTTTCAATGGCTTCTTTATTTTTACATGGTTGAAGACATAAAAACTATGAAAAAAAAAAAATCACTCATGGAATCATGTATTAACCCCAAAAAGTTTAAAAAAAAATCAAAATATATTTTAGATTCTTCAAAGTAGCCACCATTTGCCTTTGACAGCTTTGCACGCTCTTGGCATGGAACATTCATGTCTATTTTGTGATGTCATTAAAAAATTTACATTAACATAACGAAAACATTAACTTGAGGAGATTTTACACTGTTTATATATATATCATGTTTACATCCTTCACGTGGTGTAGAAAATATCAAGGATGAAGAGAATGTTTGAAGATTGGGTTGTGATTTTATTTCTCTAACGAGATCATAGTAATTAGGATACTTTTCCTCATAACTTTCCTCGTAACTCTCCTTTATGCACATCACTCTGGGGACTTCCTGCAGGTAACCATGACATCCACCAATCACCCCCGTAACTTAATCATTAGTGGTACTGAGAGTTCCTCTAATTTCTTTGATGCTGTATGAAGGCATTGTGCCATAGGATATTTGACACAGAGAGGATGATAACCTGCTGCTGTCTATTGGTTAGAAAGATGGTTCTATACTGAATGTGTGTGACAATCATTGCTAAACAATATGATTAGTGAAGGTAAGGGATAAAGTGAGAACCTATAGAAGGATAGCTCTCCTCGAGGTGGGTTGGGCATGACATGACAGCAGGCTGTTCAATACTGAGCCATGCTGACTGACAAGTGGTATTGATTGGTACAGGGCAATTTAATTTGACTAAATGACTATCCATAGTTGCCTCTTGATACAGCTACGGCAGTCTTAAAATGGACTGTTACTTTGAATGCAACTTTAAGATGTTAAAAAACATTTGAACTCCAATTGAACTCTGACATTTCCTGACATCTTACTTTCTTCTCTCTCACTCTAGTTATTCTCAGGAGACAGGTCAGTGTGTGTAGAGGGAACACGTTTGACCAGGTGGAGTCAGACTTCTACTTCATCGCCCTGGACCACTATACCAACAAGGCAGAGGACGCCAAGTTAGGACCAATGAGTCACCAGCTTATTTTATGCCTTACACAGTTCCGCACATATCACTCCACCTTCCTCAAACTCCAGTGCCCTACTTTTGTTTACCATTTTACCAATGTCTATGGATTGTACTAGGATTTGAAGTTGGGACATTGACTCCATACTAAATCTAATTCCATCTCCTATACTGTTCTGGCCTCTCTATAGATTATGCTGATGTCCCGTTGTAAGAACCTGGAGAGCTCCATTGGTTCTGAGGGAGGTGACGTGGCCACAAACAGTGCCTGGGACACCTTCCAACGCTACTGCTGTCTGGAGAACAGCCAGAAGGTGGTCAAGACATCTGCTGCAACTTCATCTTTAGTGTGTCAGCTCTGCTGCACCTGGGAGCTATGGCACCGTTTTCCCAACAGTCATGTATGCTTAAACATACTTGTGTGCTCATTTATGTGTTTAAAGAGTCAATCAGTAGTTTAAACAACAACAACAAAGTGGATCTCCCAGCCATGTTTCAGTAAAAAGCTGCGGGATGGGGCTGTAGAAATGTAACCACCCTCTCTAATTCATAGACAGAGCTATGGCTGCAAGAACTGACCATCACGCATCCTTCAATAGATGTATTTATTTTTGTTGGAGGAGACGACCCAAGGTTCCTCGCCTTGGACCTCCTTCAAAGGATTTTGAGAAGGATGCGAGGGGTTAAGGAGAGATGAATTGGGACAGAGCTCACTTATTCTGTTTGCACTGATATCTTTGTTCTACTTGTGCCGTTTCCACAGATGGCCCTTGCTTGCTGATAACATCTGATCCGACTCTCCCTGCGATTTGACTCCTGCATTACTAACTTTATTCAATAAAACTTCGAATGCCAAATTTAAATGAGATTGTCTATAAATTACAATGGTAGTTCCCACCCAATCAGACAATTAAAATCGGTTTTCCTCAGTGCAATGTTTGGTGAATGCATGGTGTCGTTTTGTCCTCAGTCCTCCTTTGAATGCTGCGTGTACTGATTCAGTTCTAAAACAACCTTCGTCAAGTCCATCCTCAACTCCATAACTTCAACGGATTGTCCGGTCTGCTGAGGGTCATTGGCTGCCACCTGCCCTCCATAGAGGTTCTGCACGACTCCAGGGCAAGGAAGAGATCGCCGCCGACCCCTTCTACCCTCTCTTCCAAAGACTCCGCTCTGGCAAACGTTTCAGGTTAATCACGACCAAAACCCTGCCACCTTGAACAGTTTCTTCCCCCCGTGCCGTGGCCCTCACCAACCCGCCAGCTCGGCCACGATGATCCTCTCATCCATGGACTTCGCACTATTCATCCACAGACTACGCACCATCATCCCTGAACTGCACATCTCTTACATGCATCATTTATAATGTAGCTTATAAATGTTCATATAAGCTACATTTGCGCGTGTGGATCTGTGGAAATTCTGCATCTATATTCTGTTTATTGTACTGGATGAACTGTATCAGATTCTGCCCTTTGTCTTGTTCTGCGCTCTCTCCCAGGACCCGTCCTCTGCTCGCTAGACCACATCTCTCTCCACTCAGTGTTTGCTTACGCAATGATGCTTCATCTTCACCATCTCGTACATGTTCAACTTTTTAATTGGATTTGACAACATACACCTGGTGGGTGATAGAGGACAACAATGTTAAGCTTGAGTGGACAAGTGACAGCATGGAATTTAAGTAAGGAGATGAACAGGTGAGAGCAGGAGAAGAGAGAATCTCCATTTAGGAACAATATGTACACCCTGTGCCACCACCGACCGGATGACTGAGAAAACGTAGTCAGATTAAGAAAGCTGCTCTTTGGGGCAATCCATGTCAGGGCCAAAAAGTAAAAGGGACTGAAGGGCAGCATAGGCTGAAATGAACTCTGCGTTCCTGACCACAGATCAGCAGTTCCAAACAACGCCAGAGACCAGGAATTTCACGTGGTTTGTGCGCACAGGGTACACTAAATTAGAATGGTTGCAGTCAAAGGGTGGAGAGCGTCTGTAAAGACTACAGGGAGAGGAGCGAACTGGGATATGAACGTTTCCAAAGCTACAAAAGAGTGAAATGAGAGAATCTGAAAATAACTAGGTAAAAATACTCAATTAAGAGAGTGGTGTGGAACCTTGCCCTCTTTTCTTCCTCGAATATATTTCTTTAAATTTTAGATTTGTGTAATTCTTGAGAATTTTGATACTACTGCACTGTCGGAGCTAGGAACACAAGCATTTCGCTACACCCGCAATAACATCTGCTAAATACGTGTATGTGACCAATAAAATTAGACTTGATTTAACACAAAACAGTCCGTTTTGGCAATAGCCTTAGTTGAGATGAATCCGCTGCTTACAGCTGCTGAGAAAACAGGAGAGACTGATGTACTAATGGCCTTGCAAAAGGTGAAGAGCACACCTCCCAGTACTAATTGCTGATTGCCTAGGTTGATATGTCAATCATCTGTAAGTTAACAGCAGTCAGCACATCAAGTAGGCAGCACTTAATGTAGACAGCCCTAGCTAGCAAAGATACATTACTAAACAACAGATAGACAAAATTATACTTACCACTCCTGGAGATATCAGGAGTCTTTTTTACATTTTAACCTTACTTTACCAGGTAAGTTAACTGAGCACACATTCTCATTTATAGCAACGAGGGAATAGTTACAGGGGAGAGGAAGGGGGATGAATGAGCCAGTTGGAAGCTGGGGATGATTAGGTGGCCATGATGGTATGAGGGCCAGATTGGGGATTGGGAAACCCCAGGACACCGGGGTCACCACCCCTACTTTTACGATAAGTGCCATGGGATCTTTAGTGACCACAGAGTCTAGACATCCGTTTAACGTCCCATCCGTTAGACGGCACCCTGTGAGTTGAGCGGTTGGAAATCATTGCTCTACGTCCATTCCAACCACTACACGCTCACAGGAAAAAACTAACAAAAAAAAACTGCCACTCCAAATTCACTCCAGTCATTAAAAAAAATAAAAAAAATAAAAAAAAAAAAATCACAATTTAACCAACACCCATCTATTTTTCTGACTACATGGACCTACCATTTGGTTAAAAGTATTTTAATAAAAACATGACTAAGGTGCTCATCATTTCAAATAGGCTACATGTCATATTAATATAGCCTATTTTATAGATAATAGAACAAACAAAAATGATTTTCAGTTTATAAATACTTTGCTACAATGACACAGTTATCTACGCAGCTCGTTCCTTTCTTTTAGCATGTGCACGTAGTAAGTACACCATCATGCTTTCGGGATACGTGTCTTTTCAGATTCCAAAATGATTCTTTAGGTTGTGGACACTACATCACTGTACTCGCTCCTTTGCTCTTCATCTTTGTAAGTCACCTTGATTTTGCACCTGTGCATTTTATCAGTTTCTTTATGAAAACATTTAGCAAACTCTATGACAGTAACTAAAGCAAGGGGCTATTAGCAGCACACGGCCTACGAAAGCATGCGGGCCTGGCATTCCCTGATCTCGTGAAGTGAGCGCTACTGGAGCGGGTGAGAAGGCCGATGCTCCAGCCTTTGGGGATCACGCTCAGCTCTCCAGCTCCGCTCACATGGTCTGCACAGGGCAATGTCCCCAATTACTGCCCTGGGATATTTTGGGGGAGACCAGAGAAAAGAGTGCCTCTTACTAGCCCTCCAACACCATCTGGTATCCCATTCAGGGACCAACCCTGCTTAGCTTCAAAGACAAGCCAGCAGTAGGGTGCAGGGTGGTATGTTGCTGGCTATAGAATGATAAGTATAGTCAGATAAACTGATACCTGACATGTTAGCGTGGTGGGAAGATCATGACCCAAGAGGATACCATGAACCAAGAGGTTGTGAGTACAAATTACAGGTGAGGACATTCTGCTCAACCTTAGTAATGCCTGTGTACTAAAACATCAGTCTTAAAGCCTAGGCATTAGGTTCAAAATTGTCAAAGAAACTAACTCAGAAAAGTGTGCGCGCATTAATAAGAGGCCTGTTATAACAGTTCTGTGTATGTAGAATGACCCCATGATGTCTGGGCACTCAGCCAATACTTGACAGAAACTAACTGGTCCCTCTTAAGTTAACTGGAGTCAGAGTAAAGGTTAAATCCTGCACACCAATGATAAAGCTATTGTTCTGTCTGGAGCCTGTTTCTGGGCCAAAGATTCATGTTTTGTGTGTGACCAAATCATTTTTGTTTGTTCTATTATCTATAAAATAGGCTATATTAATATGACATGTAGCCTATTTGAAATGATGAGCACCTTAGTCATACATGACCTGGGTCGACAGTCAAAGGCACTTGAGCTACTGTTAGAGGAAGTATGACTGGAGTGACTTCCTGTCATTCTGGCCCCTATTGTCCTCACTGAGTTGTGACAGACTGAGGCAACCTTTTCACACAGTCACGTGTTTTACAGATGCTTGGATGGGGTAGCTTGACTGTATAAATGATCCTGTACTCTTTGTACAGGAGGCTCTCACTCCATCTCACCTGCGTGGGTTGGGCGACCAGGCTCCACATTATAATACGTTTTTAATAAAAGTAATACCTTTTGATTTTGCCTCTTCTCGTTAGTTAAAAAAGGTAGAATTTCCACCACAATGTTCAATAATAATTCCTTTATAAATGAACATGCACAATGCAATCATCTACGACTCTACGTCAAAGTGTCTTAAATATGTCAATTGGAAACACCATGCTAAAAGCACTGTGTGGGAGTATCCCTAATCTTGCCAACAGAAAAAAAGAGCCATGAATGGATTAATGGTTCACCAATCAGGGCCTTGATTGGCTCGGCAACAGTAACAAGGCACGATATGTAATGAAAACAAATTTGGTGGAGAAAGTTTTTGGAACCATCAAGTGACATCCTTGAAAACCGATAAATAAAAGGTATTCTTGCAACGTTCCCAAGAAACGTGTCTAGAACATTAATGTCTTACATTCGGAGATCATGGTAACCACGTTCTGGGTAAGTTCTATTTGACGTGGTAATGGAAACATTCCTATGTAAATGTTAGCTAATGACCTAATGAGACTCTTGAAGGAACATTCCTCCTGGAAGGAGCTTTGAATTGGTCAGTATCCTACAGAGTGGTCTGCTTCTGCATCTTACAACTGCCTGTAGTTATTGTACTCTGCCTCCTGGACCCATGGGTTGAGGCACCCTGGCATATCCAGGATGGAGTGTCATGCACTCCACCCCTCCTGCCACCTGACTGCACCTGTCCATAACCTCTAATATATGACATAGATGGAAGGGACTTCATCACCCACTGGAGAGTTGAATATAGAACCTCACCCAGAGAGCTGTGCAGGTCAGTGTGTGGTTAAATAGACGTGAATGGGGAGTCCCATAGGGCGGCACACAATTGGCGAAGCGTCGTCCAGGTTTGGCCGGGGTAGGCCGTCATTGTAAATAAGAATTTGTTCTAACCGACTTGCCTAGTTAAATAAAGGTTGAATGAATTAGAATGCCATTCTAGATACGCTCAAGCTGGGCAATGCCATTGTATAGCCTACCACTGTAGGGATATTAGTAGCTTTGGGATTTCTCCCCCAGGAAAAATTTCAGTTGATAAGAGACAAAACTAGCCAGTTATAGAATATTGTGTTGTATGACAGCTGAGCTGACTGAAGACCACAGGCATTCAACTTGCAGTTGATATCGTTTCCATGGTAACATGTCTTTACATAACAAAACTTTGAAACTAAGTTTCAAGATACTTTCTTAGCAAGGTGTTGTAGAACGAGTCTCTTATGAAACACATTCCAGATCCTCGTTCTTGCTATCTTGGCATAACTTTGATTTGACAGAGAAATAGCTGCAGCTGGCTAGTCTATCTATCCCCAACCTATGCTAGCTAACTGCTGTCAGCATGGCTAAACACACGGTCAGAGCAGGCTTTAGCCGACATAGAACTGAATTAGCTGACCATCGAGATGACGAGTCAGTCAGGAGGGGAGAAGTCCTCCACTTCAAAACATCTTTCCATAGCAAAGCTACCTCCTCATTTGGGTGCACCCTGCTCATCCACTCTGGGGGGGCTCGGAGCTCTGGGTCCCAGCTGACGATCACCCCGATCATGTGACCATTCCGCTCCATGACGACATCACCCACACGCAGGAAGACGAAGGGGGGGCGCGGCCTACGGACCGACCGGGAGGCTGGGGGGATAAAGAGAGGATATGTGGTAAAGTAAGAGAGAAGAAAAAAGGAGGAGAAAGGAGAGGTTCATACCAATCAGACCAGGCCAGTAACAGGAAGTAAACCAACCCAGACTGGTTCTGCAGGGTTTCTCCCCTTCATTCCTGACTGGCAGACACACCAAGAACAAACACACACACACACCTCCAAAGAAGCCCAGGTCATTGTCTTGCAGCATGACCTCCAGAGCAGGAGACTCTCCAGGAACCTCTCCCTCCTCTTCCCCTGCCACCAGCACCCTGGGAGTTAGACAAACAGTGTTACCATGGCTGCTTCCAAAATGGCCGCTGGGGCCTGGGTCAGTCTGCAGGTAGTGGATACTATAAGTTGGTGTATAATGTAACAGAGTGTACATTCAGTATCACTCTGTCAAGGGAATAGTGTTCTTTCTAACAAAGATAATCTACATACATTTCAGGATGTTGTGTATCCCTGGTAATAATCAGAATTAATGTAAACATAACTCGTACCCCAAAAAGTTGGTCTCTTGGCACAACTTTCCACGCATGGTAAGTTTTTTATTTTTTTTTATTTTTTTTTTTAGACAGGCCCTGTTGTTAGCTCATATCCCGGCGATAATGCCTTGCATTACGCCTGGGAAGAAAACACTTTTATTTGCTCAACTTGCTATTGACTCAACTTACCAAGGTAAACACTGACTATATTAACCCACACAGCTACAATGATGCACTTTAATGCTAGTTTTAGGAACTCTATTGAAGCTTAGAGACCCCAACTAATGTATAGAATGATATACTTTGGTTTAGATACAAGCATCATGAAACCTCCGACATATTAATTCATTTGACAATTATTTATTTTTTTACTTAACTTAGCACCTTTTCCACGTGTTTTTTTCCTTCAGACTCCATGAAATGATTACCTCTTCCTAAATATTTGGTGAAATTATGAATTGTGTGTATGGTTTCCTAGAAACATGGGTGGCTCAACTTACCCCACTCAACCCTACAGTAGGGGGATCAAACTCAATTTCTGGACGACCGAGTGTCTGCTGGTTTCTGTTTTTTCCACTGTGTCCAATTAAGACCCAGACAAAATGGTCAGGGGAGGTCCTAAATAATCAATTACTTTAATTGATCAAATAAGTACAAGGGGGCAGTGAAAACCCACAGACGCACAGCCCTCCAGCAATGAGTTTGACACCTCTGCTATAAGGAGTAGTGCTGTAGAATTACTAGAGGTAAATGTGACGTACGTGATTCTATCCATAAGGTCTGCGATCCACTCTGTCCAGACAGTGGTGTTCAGGTAGGACTTCCTCCACTCACCCCACATACCCAACAACCTGGTCGAGACAGACACATTAATAACCCTAACCTCTTACCCCTAACCCTAGCCCCGAACAACTCGGTCCAGATGGCGGTGTTCAGGTAGGACTTCAACTCAACCTAGATACCCTGGTAGAAACAGACATGCATTATAATAACCATAACCCTGACCTCTAACCCCTGATCACAGATACCCAGAAAATTGCAGTAAAAACAGAAACATTGTTAACCGTAATCCCACACCCTGCAGTCAGATATTTCACTTATAATATTAGGAGAATAAAGGTCAAAGAAACGCTCTCATATGCTGTGCCATGTTTGTTGCTAGATTTAGAGAGATGGTGGCTCTCGGAATGGTGAGTCGTAGGGGTGTGCTTGCAGATGAATGAATGCCATGCCATTAGGGGGTCTGAGCGGACCGTTACCGTTTGGTGGCATGGTAGCGCTGCGCCACAGACGCTCCGGTCCACCGGGAGATGAGGTACTGGGCTGGTAGCGCGGAGAGCAGTAGGGTGAGCTGCAGGATGGTTGCCACCGTTAACTGGGGCATCACAACACCTGACCTTACCAAACAGAGCACAGGACAGAATTATCAGTAGGCTAAAACTGTTGGTGCCAGCAGGTAGGTATGCCTGCCGTAGGCTATATAAATAAATAAATAAATAATTTGAGCATAAGTTAAATTGAGATAACCATATATATATGGTTTTCTTTCATAAATAGCAACTGAACCAAGCAGGCCATGACTATGAAAATGGCGTATTCTGAAACAGGTGTGGATGTAAAATGGTTGTTTTTTTTAAATGGGAGAAAAAAATCTAAATACAAGATTTCGGATTTAAATCTTCAATAGCCAATTTGACAGGCTGTTTGGCTCATCTCAGTGAGGAAGACCTTAGCAGATGTTTCTGGTTAATAAACAATGTCATGCTGGTGGGTGGTAACTAGACTTGGGAGGTATCCAGATTATCATACCAACCTTGTGCCATAGCGGGATTGTCGGTAATACCAGCACTGAACACAAGGGACGTTATTTTCTAACCCCCCCCAGCCTCTAATAAAGGTTAGCAATGCTATAAAGTGCATGTAATATCCCATAGAGAATGCTAACTAAATACTAATGAGCGCATTGCAAACATTTTATACAGTCTAACTATTTTCAGGACAGACAATCCAGCTCAGAAAGTTATACAAGTAACTTAGACAGCAAGGCTCCTGATCCAGGAGGGGATTCTCTGCTGTTACGAAACTAAGCTTGATTTTGGAACAAGCTTACCACTTAGCTAAATGCTACTAAATTAGCAAACCAAAATGCACAACTGCAGAGAATTTAGCACATTTTAGTAAGTTAACATTTATAAAGATATCTAGCTGGCAAACATTTACTTGCGAATTCCATCCTGTAACTAGATCACCAGTCGTGTGTGCGCTGCACAACTGAGTGACTCACAAGGCACCATTCTCTCGTCGTTGTGTAAACAAACATCACGTGACTTCAAAATGAAAAATTGTGACAAGAGAAATTAAGAACGAGATCTTTATCTCCTAACGTAATGCACGTTGACTGCAGGGATTTACTTAAGTAGCTACAAATATTCCCATTTATAAAAATAAAAAATGCAACGAAATAGTTTAAGTGATATTGAAAGAACAACCCGTGGAAATGTCTAAATATACGGTATACCGCCCTGGCCTAGTGGTAACATTAAAATAAAACCCAGCCCTGAAACTAAAATAATTTTTATGTCATATAATAGGAAAAAACATCGCAGTCACATGGATTTGCATGAAGTGGGCAGTTCAGATTTATCATACTTTCATCAATAAGTCATCATTTTTGTCATTGTGCAATATCAGGGTAAGCTCTGGCAATCGTCTTTCAACTCAAAAAAGTTGATTCCTACTGATGTAAACAAACAAATGATATAATTGTGAATCCATGACAGAATCCATGACAGACTATCCAGGTGAATCCAGCTACAACCCCTTATTGGTGTCACTTAAATACACTTCAAATTAGAGTAGATGAAGGGGAGGAGACAGGTAAAGAAGGATTTTGTATGTGTACCAGTCAGAGGGTGAATGTGCAAGTCAAAATCCTTAAGTGCCTTTGAACAGGGTCGGTAGTAAACAAAGTGTGCCATGACTATGAAAATGATATACACTGAGTATATCAAACACTAGGAACACCTTCCTAGTATTGAGTGTTCCTAATGTTTAGTATACTCAGTGTATATCATTTTCATGGCACACTTTGTTTAAGAGCTATAGAAGATTTTTTACTCCCCCCCCCCCCAAAAAAAAGTGTGGATTGTTGTCTGTCCACCCCCGATTCAGAAGTCAACCATTTTCATAGTCATGGCAAACTTGGTTCAATAGCTATCGGCCAGAGAAAACCGAATATCCAATGTAAAACGAATTTAACTTCGGTGCATATGGTCCATTTTTATTAATTGATTACATTTTGTCATAGCTCAACTGCCATATGGAAACATAGTCCTATTCTATGCAATAACTTTTTACTGTTCATCCACCCAAATCAAATTGTACTGGTCACATTCACATGATTAGCAGATTCTTGTAAACCCATAACGCAGTCATGCATTTTTTCATTTGCAGAAGGCACACACTTATGCTATGATGACACAAACCAACTGACAGCTTTCTAAACCTAGCAGACATATTGGAAACCTTATCTTACCGTGATTATAAGAAATCCCGAGTCAAATCAACTTTTAAACAACTATCTGTCTGACATCGTTCCTGAGGAAGGCGACTAGTAAAGTCAGTTGACAGCAGTTGTGCTGTGGTGTACGGAACAAGCCATGGCGCGAGGAGAAACAGCTCAGTGGTTTCGGTGTCCCTCGGTAGTTATATTTACATACATATGTCCGGCAAGCGCACCTGCATATTTACATTGACAAAATTGTCAATATCGCGTGTCCAATCGCTGCAGTCCACGAAATACCGGCGCGCCTCGCCACGACAGGAATGCAGGAACCAATGGGACGCTCGAGGGAGGGGCGTTCCTGCAGACTGGAATGCCCACATGCAGGAACTTAGTATATATTATTTTATAAATGAAACAGGAAGTCTGTCAGAAACTTGAGACATGCTACACAAGGCTACACTTCAGAATCATGGGCAAACTGTCAATCTTTTTGTTTGTTCTTTCATTTTACACCATTGTTCTTTCATTTTACACCGTCAACGCAGGTAAAATGGACTACTAACTTAATCTCAAACTCATTTAATTACTTTTATGTCATAAAATGTTAAGGTCCATAACTGTGTATAACGTCACTCTTTTCTCAGGTTCAGGATCACATTCTCTGTGGGCACTTGCAACATACATAATCGGAGAGACACCTTTCCCTGAGTTTACGGTTGTGTTGATGTTGGATGACGTTCAAATAGGTTACTATGACTCCAACATTAAACAGTCTGTCTACAGGGGTTACCATATTACAGACAAAATGAATGACGAAGCTCAGGACGGAACTTATGTACTTGGAACTATGTACCACCACATGAAAGAGAGATCATTTCGCCTAAAGCACCACTTAAATCTTACGGAAGGTGTTCACGTTCAGCAAAGAATCGGTGGCTGTGAGATACTGCACAATGGTGAACCGGCCCTGATCATGACAAAGAACTCTTTTAATGCAATTTTTGCAGATTATGCGGTATATTACAACATGACACATTTTACATATGATTCTGGGAAACTACTACTAGGATATAATTGGATGAGGCAAGCAACTGAAAGAACACTTTATGCTAATGTTTGGCTTCCTATTTGCATCAACACACTGAAAAAATTCCTGAACAGAGAGAACTTTGTGATGCGGAGAGTGCCTCCCAGACTCAGGTTGATAAAGAAAGAGGTTTCTGGAGACCTCCAGGTGATCTGCCTGGCGTTTGGTTTCTACCCCCGCCACATCAACTTGACCCTGCTGAGAGACGGCCATCCAGTGGCAGAACAGGAGCTGACAGGGGGCGAGGTGCTGCCTAGTGGAGATGGGACCTACCAGCTGAGGAAGAGTATTTATGTCAGTACTGAGGAGCTAAGGGAAAGACACAACTACACCTGCACTGCCTCTCACCTCAGTCTGAACAACAAGCTGGATGTCAGTTGGGAGTCTGGGGCGGAGAGAGTTCACCTATTCATCCTCTCAGCTCCACTGGTGATGGCGCTGATTGTTATTCTATTCTGCATTTTAATTTGCCTCACAAGAAGGATACGCGCCGCTTCGTAGAATTTGTTGCAACTAGCCAGCGTTGATGCATTAGAGGCCGATGAAATGAACCTGTCATCACATTCTGAGATATCATCTTTTTTGGGGGACACTGATGCGACTTTGTCAATTCACAATGACACCTATGACTATGAGAGCAGACACAAAATGTGCCAATCATTATTTTATTATTGGTTGATTTCCCAACCTCAACCCAACAACAAACAACTAATAAAGGATCAGGTTGTGGAGACTGTTGACAATTACATATATCTGGGCATTGGTCCAGATTTGCATGTATATATTTTACATTAACAAAAGTAATCTTTTCATAATTATTTCAAATCATGACTTTATATTAATTACACAATACACTTTATATCTGTGTTGTATTTCCTGATATCCAGTATCTAAACCAGGAGACAGTGGCGTGTATTCATGGGTGCCAAGGGAAGCCAGGCTTCCCCAAAGACTTTACCAAGAAAAAAATCATTCAATCATTTTATATTGAGTCTCTGTGATTCATTTTTTTTTTTTTCAATTCTTAATTTGATTAATGTATTTCACCGGAGAAACCATCCGAGCGAGCGAAACAGCCCCTCTCTGTCTCTGTATGTGTAGCCCATCTATCTGATGCTGTCTGGTCAAAAATAGTATAATATTGTTGCTGCCCATAACATTGAATGCAAGGGAAGCCAGCAAGTATTTGGCTTCCCTTGATTAAAAAAGTATAAAATAATAGCCAATCACTGTTGAGCGAAACTGAGCAAGCTCAACTGGGAAGGGTCCTGGTGCACCAAAAAAAAAGTGTCAAGGGAAGCCAGTCTGGATTTGGCTTCACACCAATCACATCACATCAAAAGCCAAACATCATGGACAGAAAAAACTTGAATTGTTGATTCTCGTTGTGTTGTTGTCCTCCGGTGGATAGCTAGCTAAAATTGTCCCTTTCCTAAATTAGCCATGGATGGAGATAGGGATTTTGACTTGTGGTTTTATTTAATTCTCCGCACTGGCCAATGATTATAACGGCGATTTTTGATCCAACCATAAATTCATACATTGTGCCTGTTACCTGAGAGGATGGAAGTTCAATATGTAGCTAATGTTAACTAGCTGGCTCATCATCGTTGCCCATGAAAGGAAGATAGGCTAGCGAGTAAGCATTTTAGCCAGGTAGCCTAGGACAACAAAACTAAAAGTGTGTACTGTATGATAGAGTCATAGACCGTTTCAGGAACGGGAAAGACAGGAGGAGGGCATTGGCGTTTCTCTACAAGTAGGGTGAGTTAACATGTTTTTTCTACAAACAAATTAGTACATGAACAGCCACATCATATTTTGCTGATGTTGATTGGACTAAATTGTTTTTGGTATATTTTAGTTGTCTCTGTATTAGATTAAGCATAGGTGATTTGATGATGTTGAAATGGTGCTGGAATAGTATAGGCAGCTTCTGTTTAATGCGGTAGCCTAACTCTCCGTGGTTCTAAATCAATAGTTGTTTAGTAATCCAAAAATGTTGGAAACATTAACTTGCTTGTCCATGCTGTAGGTCATGTAACTAACTGTTTGTTACATGCAATATGCTTTGTGGACTTCACCGAACAGATGTTGCTCTCTGGTTTTCTGATGAAACAAATGTGTTGTTGAATTTATTCTGCCATTGTGTCTTCCTATTGTCTCGAAATTAGGCCTATATATCACGGTGGCAAGGCATATGAACTAACAGGTTATAGAGGGAACAATGCAATTATCACAACACATGGGTTGTAATATGGCTATTTTTTTCTGGCTTGGCTTCGGCAGTGATTTTACCCACACACCGGTACTGTAAGGAGAATCATGTGTATGAGGTCTGTTTATTATTGGAATGGCTTTACATTGTCTCCATGTTTTGTATTGTATGTGGTGTATGCAGTATGTTCATCCTGCACAATAATACCTTTATTACAGACAATGAAATGTAGCCTAATTGATTAATGTATTGATTCAAGTTAACTACAACATTAATTATGAGGCATTATACGTGCCTATGTAACAGTATAACTTTAGTCCGTCCCCTCGCCCCGACCCGGGTGCGAACCAGGGACCTTCTGCACACATCAACAACAGTCACCCACGAAGCGTCGTTACCCATCGCACCACAAAAGCCGTGGCCCTTGCCACTACTTCAAGGTCTCAAAGAGAGTGACGTAACCGATTGAAACACTATTAGCGCGCACCACAGCTAACTAGCTAGCCATTTCACATCCGTTACACCTATACCTCGATTGTAACTTGTAATATTCAAATGACAACTGAGAAGGCAATGCTGCAAAGGAGTGATTATTGGAAGAATCAAACCGCTCATGCAATTGTAACTGGAAGCATCGACTGCTAGAGGAGAGTGGATGATTGTAAGTGGAAACTTCAATGGAAGACTGTTGTGGAGTAGTGATGGGCATTCCGAGTCTTTTTGGTGAGCCGGATCGTTTGTCTCCATTCACCTAAAAGAGTTATTTGTTTGGCTCCAAAACGGCTTTTCATTCAGTAGCTTAGTGCTTAAGAATTTATTTTAAAAATAGAATATGAGAAAATTAGAAAATGTCTAATGTAAAGACTAAAATGTTGCCTGCCATTATGTCAAATTGTGAAATGTGATTTCAAATACATTTTTAAAGTTAAATTGCTTGCAAATTATACACCAAGTGTACAAAACATTAAGAACACCTGCTCTTTCCATGACATAGACTGACCAGGTGAATTCATGGGAAATCTATGATCCCTTATTGATGTCACCTGTTAAATCCACTTCATTCAGTGTTGCTGAAGGGGAGGAGACAGGTTAAATAATCATTTTTAAGCCTTGAGACAATTGAGACATGGATTGTGTATGTGTGCCATCCAGACGGTGAATGGGCAAGACAACATTCTTTTTTTTTCTTTCTTTTTTTAATTATTATTATTATTTATTTTTTAATTTTTATCCCATTTTCTCCCCAATTTTCGTGGTATCCAATCGCTAGTAATTACTATCTTGTTTCATCGCTACAACTCCCGTACGGGCTCGGGAGAGACGAAGGTCGAAAGCCATGCGTCCTCCGAAGCACAACCCAACCAGCCGTACTGCTTCTTAACACAGCGCGCCTCCAACCCGGAAGCCAGCCGCACCAATGTGTCGGAGGAAACACCGTGTACCTGGCCCCCTTGGTTGGCGCACACTGCGCCCGGCCCGCCACAGGAGTCGCTGGAGCGCGATGAGACAAGGATATCCCTACCGGCCAAACCCTCCCTACCCCGGACGACGCTATGCCAATTGTGCGTCGCCCCACGGACCTCCCGGTCGCGGCCGGCTGTGACAGAGCCTGGGCCGCAAACCCAGAGACTCTGGTGGCGCAGTTAGCACTGCGATGCAGTGCCCTAGACCACTGCGTCACCCGGGAGGCAAGACAACATTCTTAAGTGCTTTTGAACGGAGTATGGTAGTAGGTGACAGGTGCACCAGTTTGAGTGTGTCAAGAACTGCAACGATGAACTGAACAGTTTCCCATGTGTATCAAGAATGGTACACCACCCAAAGGACATCCTGCCAACTTGTCACAACTATGGGACGCATTGGAGTCAACATGGGCCAGCACCACTGTAGAATGCTTTTGACACCTTGTACATGCCATGCCCCGACGATTTGAGGCTGTTCCGAGGGCAAAAGGGGCTGCAACTCAATATTAGGAAGGTCCTGTTTTGTACACTCAGTGTATATATATTTTTAAACATATAGCAAAAATGTGCATGGAATAGCTAGTGGAGTCCAGGGGGCTCATTTATAAACCGTGCATACGTATAAAATATACCCAAAGATGTGTTTGTGCCAGTTTTCACGCAAAAGTTGGCATTTATAAAAATGGAACTTGACGTGAGAATGTGCTCACCTGCAAACTTAAGACCATGTGTTCGCAAATTTACTGGTCGTTGAATGAAGTATTTTGGACATATGGGGGATGAAACACATCACCGCCTGGTTCATAAAAACATAATAACAGGATGCAGCCATTTGCCTTTAGTGAGAAGAGTGACAATCGATGTGTTGGAATCTAAAATAATTCAACATAGTGTGAAGGATGGTTTTGTTCTCTTTTTAACATTAATATATGCCTTATAGAAAAAGGACATGTTAATCACAAAACATAGCGTGACTGCAGAAAAGCTGTTGTTAATCTAGGGTGGGTGTCGACTGGGTAAACCACAAGGTTGAGACAAGATGGAAAAATGCTGAATAACAAGAAAACAGGAACTGAGGAATGTGTAGGGAAAATGCTGAATAACAAGAAAACAGGAACGGAGGAATGTGTAGGGAAAATGCTGAATAACAAGAAGACAGGAACCGAGGAATGTGTAGGGAAAATGCTGAATAACAAGAAAACAGGAACGGAGGAATGTGTAGGGAAAATGCTGAATAACAAGAAGACAGGAACCGAGGAATGTGTAGGGAAAATGCTGAATAACAAGAAAACAGGAACTGAGGAATGTGTAGGGAAAATGCTGAATAACAAGAAAACAGGAACGGAGGAATGTGTAGGGAAAATGCTGAATAACAAGAAGACAGGAACCGAGGAATGTGTAGGGAAAATGCTGAATAACAAGAAAACAGGAACTGAGGAATGTGTAGGGAAAATGCTGAATAACAAGAAGACAGGAACTGGGGAATGTGTAGGGAAAATGCTGAATAACAAGAAGACAGGAACTGGGGAATGAGTAGGGAAAATGCTGAATAACAAGAAAACAGGAACTGAGGAATGAGTAGAAACCAACAAATCAGCTCAATCTTCACAAGCACCATTCCGGGCATTTCAATCCTGAGTGCTGTGACTGGACACCACCGATAGGCTAGCAAGTTTAAACCACGCTAAGCCTCTACTGTGACAGGCCAACTCTAAAGTTGGAACTACCTCTGTCACAGTATAAAAGAAGATGTCTGTACTATTTCAGTCAGTTCCCTGCTTTACCCTGCGTGGTGATACAGTGAACCCGTATATACGAAAATTGCATTTACCATTCTGAGCTAATGTTAAATAAAAATACTTTAAGTACTGTAAATTCGGTGACTTTGAATCACATTTTATTCTGATACCAGATTTGATTGACTCAACCTTTTACAATAGCCATAGCAATCTATTTCCTATTTATTTTATATTCATAACCGTTGCAGAATAAGTTTGTCACCTTTTCTGGCCGTGATGGGTTCATATTCCTGAAGTAGCCATACAACAAATGACCATGCGCATCTCTCTTGCTGTATGCAATCCCATAAGCAGCGCGATTTATAGCCTACAGTCGAGTTTAACAGGTGATCAAGACAGTTTGTGGTGTATTGGGGTTGTGCCGCAGAGCATCATGGGGGTTCTTATTGTCCTCAACCACGGCAATATTCTGTTCAGCCATGGCAATATTTTCTTTAGTCACGTGATCTTCATTCACTTCACTTACTGACGTTGCATCCTCAAGTTCGCTCATTTAGCAGTTTTTTATATTCAGTTCCTCTTCACAGCTGAATAAATGTCCTTTCCTTTACACACTGTAACGGCGTTCCTCCTCTTCATACGAAGAGGAGGAGTAGTGATTCGACCAACGTGCAGCGGGTTGTGAATACATAATGATTTATTAGACAGACGACGAAAACACGAAAACAAACACTTGGAATGATTTACAAAATAACAAAACAACGAAGACTGACCTGAACTTAAGAACTTACATGTAACACACAGAACGCAAGAACAGGGAAAAAACAGACTACACAAAAACCGAACGAACAAACATACCGAAACAGTCCCGTGTGGCGCAACATACACAGACACGGAAGACAACCACCCACAACGAACACTGTGAAACAACCTACCTTAATATGACTCTCAATTAGAGGAAACGCCAAACACCTGCCTCTAATTGAGAGCCATACCAGGCAACCCTTAAACCAACATAGAAACAGAAAACATAGACTACCCACCCAAATTCACGCCCTGACCAATTAAATACATACCAAAACAACAGAAAACAGGTCAGGAACGTGACAGAACCCCCCCTCAAGGTGCGAACTCCGGGCGCACCCCTAAAACTCAAGGGGAGGGTCTGGGTGGGCATCTGTCCGCGGTGGCGGCTCCGGCGGTGGGCGAGGACACCACTCCACCACTGTCTTTGTCCCCCTCCTTAGCGTCCTTTGAGTGGCGACCCTCGCCCCCGACCATGGTCCAGGATTCCTCACTAAGGCCCCTTCACAATAGAGGAGACACCTCCGGACAGAGAGGTAGCTAAGGACAAAGAGGTAGCTAAGGACAAAGAGGTAGCTAAGGACAAAGAGGTAGCTAAGGACAGAGAGGTAGCTCAGGACAGAGGGACAACTCCGGACTGAGTGGCAGCTCCGGACTGAGTGGCAGCTCCGGACTGAGTGGCAGCTCCGGACTGAGTGGCAGCTCCGGACTGAGTGGCAGCATCGGACTGTAGGGCAGCTCATGACTGTAGGGCAGCTCATGACTGTAGGGCAGCTCATGACTGGAGGGCAGCTCATGACTGGAGGGCAGCTCATGACTGGAAGGCAGCTCATGACTGGAGGGCAGCTCATGACTGGAGGGCAGCTCATGACTGGCTGGCGGCTCTGGCAGCTCATGACTGGCTGGCGGCTCTGGCAGCTCATGACTGGCTGGCGGCTCTGGCAGCTCCTGACTGGCTGGCGGCTCTGGCAGCTCCTGACTGGCTGGCGGCTCTGGCAGCTCCTGACTGGCTGGCGGCTCTGGCAGCTCCTGACTGGCTGGCGGCTCTGGCAGCTCCTGACTGGCTGGCGGCTCTGGCAGCTCCTGACTGACGGACGGCTCTAGCGGCTCCTGACTGACGGACGGCTCTAATGGCTCGGGACAGACGGGCGGCTCTAATGGCTCGTGGCAGACGGATGGCTCAGAATGCGCTGGGCAGACGGATGGCTCAGAAGGCGCTGGGCAGACGGATGGCTCAGAAGGTGCTGGGCAGACGGATGGCTCAGAAGGCGCTGGGCAGACGGATGGCTCAGAAGGCGCTGGGCAGACGGATGGCTCAGAAGGCGCTGGGCAGACGGAGGGCTCAGACGGTGCTGGGCAGACGGATGGCTCAGACGGCGCTGGGCAGACGGATGGCTCAGACGGCGCTGGGCAGACGGATGGCTCAGACGGTGCTGGGCAGACGAGCAGTGCAGGCGGCGTTGGGCAGACAGCCGACTCTGACCTGCTGAGGCGCACAGCAGGCCTGGTGCGCGGTGCCGGAACTGGTGGTACCGGACTGGAGACACGCACCTCAAGGCTAGTACGGGGAACAACAACAGGGCACACTGGACTCTCAATGCGCACTATAGGCCTGGTGCGTGGTACCGGAACTGGAGGTACCGGGCTGAGGGCACGCACATCAGGGCGAGTGCGGGGAGAAGGAACAGTGCGTACAGGGCTCTGGAGACGCACAGGTGGCTTAGTGCGTGGTGCCGGAACTGGTTGCACTGGGCTGGAGACACGCACCATAGGAAGAGTGCGTGGAGGAGGAACAGGGCTCTGGAGACGCACTGGAAGCCTGGTGCGTGGTGTAGGCACTGGTGGTACTGAGCTGGGGCGGGAAGGTGGCGCCGGATATACCGGACCGTGTAGGCGTAATGGCTCCCTTGAGCACTGAGCCTGCCCAACCTTACCTGGTTGAATGCTCCCCGTCGCCCGACCAGTGCGGGGAGGTGGAATAACCCGCACCGGGCTATGCAGGCGAACCGGGGACACCATACGTAAGGCTGGTGCCATGTAAGCCGGCCCGAGGAGACGTATTGGTGACCAGATATGTAGGGCCGGCTTCATGACATTTGGCTCAATGCCCAATCTAGCCCTACCAGTGCGGGGAGGTGGAATAACCCGCACCGGGCTATGAACACGTACAGGAGACACCGTGCGCTCTACTGCGTAACATGGTTACTGCCCGTACTCCCGCTCTCCACGGTTAGCCTGGGAAGTGGGCGCAGGTCTCCTACCTGCCCTCGGCCCACTACCTCTTAGCCACCCCCCCCCCCAAGACATTTTTGGGTAGTACTCACGGGCTTTTCGGGCTTCCGTGCTAGACGCATCCCCTCATAACGCCGGTTTCTCTCTCCGGTTTCCTCCGCTCTCCGAGCTGCCTCCAGCTGTTCCCATGGGAGGCGATCCTTTCCAGCCAGGATCTCCTCCCATGTGTAGCAACCCTTACCGTCCAAAACATCCTCCCATGTCCATTCCTCCTTCTTGCGCTGTCGTTGCTGTCCGTTAACCCGCTGCTTGATCTGGGATTGGTGGGTGGTTCTGTAACGGCATTCCTCCTCTTCGTACGAAGAGGAGGAGTAGTGATTCGACCAACGTGCAGCGGGTTGTGAATACATAATGATTTATTAGACAGACGACGAAAACACGAAAACAAACACTTGGAATGATTTACAAAATAACAAAACAACGAAGACTGACCTGAAATTAAGAACTTACATGTAACACGCAGAACGCAAGAACAGGGAAAAAACAGACTACACAAAAACCGAACGAACAAACATACCGAAACAGTCCCGTGTGGCGCAACATACACAGACACGGAAGACAACCACCCACAACGAACACTGTGAAACAACCTACCTTAATATGACTCTCAATTAGAGGAAACGCCAAACACCTGCCTCTAATTGAGAGCCATACCAGGCAACCCTTAAACCAACATAGAAACAGAAAACATAGACTACCCACCCAAATTCACGCCCTGACCAATTAAACACATACCAAAACAACAGAAAACAGGTCAGGAACGTGACACACACTGTATATTCCTCCCTTTTTAATCAAGTTTTTTCCCCGCTCCGTTATCCGTCTCGAATCCTTTTCTGCCGTCCATGACGAAGCTAACTCTCTCTCTTAGCTATGCACTTGCCTCAGCTAGCATTGCACTGTGCTAACATTAGCCTTTCAAACTCAACTCTGGACTTCGAAGACAGTTCCACTGCTTTTTTAAATTGTTCCACTCTAATCACAGACTGATTGAGACCTGGAACACCAGGTGAGTGCAATGTAATTATCAGAAATAACAGAAAACCAGCAGACTACGGACCTTGCAGGGTGTCACGACTTCAACCGAGGCAGGCTCTCCTTCTCGTTCGGGTGGCGCTCGGCGGTCGTCGTCACCGGCCTACTAGCTGCCACTGACTCTTTTTCCTCCCCCTCCTTATGTGTTTATTTGTATCACCTGTGTTCAGTTAATTGTTAATTAGTGTGGCTTTATTAGTCAGCCAGCCCGTACGCTTCTTTGTGCGGGATTGTTTCATTGTGGCTTTTGGATTTCGGGAGTGGATATTATTATTGTGGACTGGGTTCGTTTATTCGTGTCGTTGGACCGTTGTATGTGACACCCAGTATGTCCGTGTTGGACATTGGGTTTTCAAATTGAGTATTAAAGGACTCAACATATTGAAGCTCTGCTGTTCCTGCGTCTGACTTCGCACCTCCCGACACTCAGATCGTTACACAGGGTAAGAGTTGAATACACCTGGCTTAGACTGTACCATGGAAAATAAGTTTTAAACATAGAATAAAATAAAAAATTCTGTACAGAATAGTCACTGTCGGTTCAGACTTCTTTGTAGCCAATATTTTGTTATGTCTCGTGGGTTTCATAACCACATATTTATAACAATTCAATAATGAGACGGGAGACAGAAATTCAGATGATCATGGCTGAACAGAATATTGCCGTGGTTGAGGACAATATTGAAGTGAGTGACAATGAAGAAACAAAAAATGCCTGAAATTATTGGAAACATTGGACAGTTTGATGAAAGTATTGAGCAGTGGAGCTCATATACAGAACGGTTTGAATATTTTGTTCTTGTAAATGACATCGAGGACAAAATTTGGCCTACATTTTTTTGTGTAATAGGACCGACCACATATAATTTACTATGCAGCATGCTACAGCCAGACAGGCCAGGCAATAAGACGTATGGGAATTTTGTGGAAATACTGAAAAGACACTTTTCACCAAAACCACTAGTAATTGCTGAAAGTTTTAGGTTCCACAGAAGAAATCAGGAAGAGATAGAGAGAATCAGTGACAATGTTTGTGGATGTGTTAAAGAAACTATCAAGAGTGCTGTGAGTTTAATGATGTTTTAAATTACACCATTAGAGATAGACTAGTAAGTGGGCTACGGAGTGAAGCTACACAAAAGAGACTGTTGACTGAAAGTAATCTGACCTTGGCAAAGGCCATTGAAGTCAGTGTGTCCATGGAACTAGCTGCTAAAGAGGCTCAGCAGTTGAGTTAATCAGGAAAAGTGCACAGAGTTGAAACTGAAAATCAGAGACAGGGAAATCAAGGCACATGCTTTCGGCTGTGGCAAAATGGGACATCAGGCTGGTGTAAGGACATGGATTGCCGAGCCTGTGGTAAAAAGGGCCACATCGAATGAGCCTGCAGAAACAAAAAGAGCTCAGAGAAAACGTCAAAGACTGAAAACAAGTAAGAAATATTCCAATGAAAGAAAAAGAGACATGTTCACACTGTTGAGCAGGAGAACACTGGGTGAGTAACTCATCAGACAAGGACTAGGAAGTCACACTGTTGAGCAGGAGAACACTGGGGTGAGTAACTCATCAGACAAGGACAAGGAAGTCACACTGTTGAGCAGGAGAACACTGGGGTGAGTAACTCATCAGACAAGGACAAGGAAGTCACACTGTTGAGCAGGAGAACACTGGGTGAGTAACTCATCAGACAAGGACAAGGAAGTCACACTGTTGAGCAGGAGAACACTGGGGTGAGTAACTCATCAGACAAGGACAAGGAAGTCACACTGTTGAGCAGGAGAACACTGGGGTGAGTAACTCATCAGACAAGGACAAGGAAGTCACACTGTTGAGCAGGAGAACACTGGGGTGAGTAACTCATCAGACAAGGACAAGGAAGTCACACTGTTGATCAGGAGAACACTGGGGTGAGTAACTCATCAGACAAGGACAAGGAAGTCACACTGTTGAGCAGGAGAACACTGGGGTGAGTAACTCATCAGACAAGGACAAGGAAGTCACACTGTTGAGCAGGAGAACACTGGGGTGAGTAACTCATCAGACAAGGACAAGGAAGTCACACTGTTGAGCAGGAGAACACTGGGGTGAGTAACTCATCAGACAAGGACAAGGAAGTCACACTGTTGAGCAGGAGAACACTGGGGTGAGTAACTCATCAGACAAGGACAAGGAAGTCACACTGTTGAGCAGGAGAACACTGGGTGAGTAACTCATCAGACAAGGACAAGGAAGTCACACTGTTGAGCAGGAGAACACTGGGTGAGTAACTCATCAGACAAGGAAGTCACACTGAATATACTGACTGTTGCTGGGGGGCCGCACGGCTACTATGTTCTCCCCCTTGCTAGAGGGACAGCCGGTATGTATGGAGATTGACACAAGGGCAGCTGTATCTCTTGTGTCAGACACAGTCTACAAAAAGACACTGAAACACCTTCCACTTCAGCCAGCACACATGATGTTAAAGATTTACACAGGTGAATCTGTCGCTGTTGGAAGCATCACTGATGTCACAGTTCAGTTAAACAGACAAACTAAAAAGCTGCCACTCTACATCGTGAAAGGAGACTTTCCATTACTACTGGGACATTCGTGGTTGGAGAAAATCACACTAGACTGGCCATCAGTGCATACAATGACACATGGAGACACAAGCCTACCTGCCATCTTAAAGGGAATTTTCACCACTGCTCTATTTCACGATATATGTTCATTAATATGTGATTAACATATCATATGTGTATAAAAATGCAGAATTTCCTCACAACACGCAAATACAAGAAATTCTGCATCTCACTGGTAGAAATGGGCCAGATACATTTCTTGGTTAGAAGCAAACCACAATATCCAGAATTCAGCATGCTTATTAGGACGTAGTACCGCCCCGTGGAGGTGTATCCAGTTTATGTGAGAAATATCAAAATATCTGTGTTTGTAGCAAGCACTTTCAGACTTTCAATAGCACAACTGCAGGTGCTCATCTTACAGTTTTCCCCAATTGTTTACACACTAAAATTGGAACTTGAAACGCAATCACCAAAACCTGAAACAAATATACCAAATCCCTAAACCAAGTCTGTAAAATTGCAAGCACAATTCCTGCTTTACACTCAGTTTTCAATTCTATATCACACTTTTTGCAAAACAATACACAGTTCTCTACATTAGGCACAACATTCAAAATTAAAATCTCTTTGGAAGCAACGCCAATCAGAGAGTTCAGTCGAACTTGAGCCGCTACACTACTGCATCTATCATCCATACATTCAGACATGAGAACCGGTAAGTTACCTACCATCTACACTACTGCATCTATCATCCGTACATTCAGACATGAGAACCGGTAAGTTACCTACCATCTACACTACTGCATCTATCAACCGTACATTCAGACATGAGAACCGGTAAGTTACCTACCATCAACACTACTGCATCTATCATCCGTACATTCAGACATGAGAACCGGTAAGTTACCTACCATCTACACTACTGCATCTATCATCCGTACATTCAGACATGAGAACCGGTAAGTTACCTACCATCTACCCTACGCTCTTTATGTATGTATATTGCAGTCCGACATATCAGTAGGCCTATGTTACTCAGTGATTGTTTGCCAATGTTACAGTAATTTCATATTGAAAGAAAATAGATTATTTTAGCTTACTGTAACCGATCATGTCATATTTGTAGATCTTCTGCAGAACTGAGAGAGGGCAAGGCCTTGGTGTAAGACACTGGCTGTTCACACCAGAACAGGAGACCGCTATTGTGAACATGGTGGTGGCAAACAATACCATTAGACTACGAGAAATCCAGAACCACATAATTGCAGACAACACAATATTCAATAACATTCACCGGGTGGGTTTGTGGACATTAGATCGTGTATTACAGCACAACCGAATCCAGATGAAACAGGTCTACAGGGTGCCATTTGAGCAAAACTCAGAGAGGGTTAAAGAACAGCTCTATAAATATGTGCAAGTAAGTACTATACTGTGAATTTACTATCATATCAGCACTGTATAGACACATTACAGTACTAGCCAAAAGAAGGGGACAAAGACGGGACGTTATTGACCACCGTGCCATTGTGAATGTCCCTGAACAGTGTGGAGGGAATATCACCATGTGCTCAGCTGTTAGCCAGAAAGGCATCCTCCATCACCATGCCAACCTTGGTCCCTACAACACTGCCCTTCTCATCACATTCCTGGACACACTACATGGCGTCCTCATTCCAGCCTAGCAGAGGGGTGCACCAGAGCAGCCCAGGTATGTTGTCATCTGGGACAACGGGAGTTTCCACCGGGCTGCTCTGGTCCGCAACTGGTTCATCGACCACCCACAATTTAGTGTTCTATTACCTCCCCCCATATTCCCCATTCCTAAACCCAATTGAAGAGTTTTTTTCAGCATGGCGATGGAAGGTGTATGACCGCCATCCCCTCGCATGCATGCCTCTTCTCCATGCAATGGAGGATGCATTGGTGAAGTTGATGTGGGGGCTTTCGGCGGCTGGATCCGTCACTCCAGGGAGAACATCGCTTATGATGTAGATGAGGTGCTGTTGCCAGACCAAAATAGGATGCAGCCCAATGTCTTTTTTCTTACATTTTGCACGTGTGTTTGTCTTGTGTTTTGAAAGGATGAGACACTTCCTTTTTTTTTTTTTGTACAGATAAATCTTTATCTAACCCAATGTTTTCCTGGTTTTCTCCTGTTGGGTATAGAAAGTGTTACATACAAAACACAAGTGTTCAAAAATACTGCATTTTGGAAATAAAAGACAATATATTTTGTTACTGTATTGCATTTGTGTGTGTTTATTTGTGTATATTTTAATAGGTATACATTACTGTAGCAATCTTTTACAACCGGCTACAGTGTAACACTG
The DNA here is from genome assembly GCF_029448725.1 of Salvelinus fontinalis. Lineage (NCBI taxonomy): Eukaryota > Metazoa > Chordata > Actinopteri > Salmoniformes > Salmonidae > Salvelinus > Salvelinus fontinalis. The sequence goes on from NC_074667.1 coordinate 75,175,467, forward strand.
AAAATGCAAAAGGCATGAACCTACGGATGGGATACTCACAATAGTGTTTAGTGTTGAGCACATCAGTGTGTTGGTTGGTAGACAGATCTACTCATAGTGTTGAGCACATCAGTGTGTTGGTTGGTAGACAGATCTATTCATATGATGTGTGTGTGTGATTTTGGTGCAAAAAAAATGTTGTAGAGAACAGTTTTGAATGCAGTGTTTGCTTTTGTTAGAGATTTGTAGAGTTTTGCATTTTGTTTGTGGTTTTGTGTTTAGAGTTTTGTGAAAATGGGCCAAAGATTCAGCAAACATGTGGAAACAATTGTGGAAAAACGTAACGCCCCATTATTGACTGAGTGTAACAAAACACATACCAGCTATGGTGGGAAAAGTAACCAATTGACATGAATAAAAGTAAAGATACCTTTAATAGAAAATGACTCAAGTCACCCTGTAAAATACTACTTGAGTAAAAGTCTAAAAGTATTTGGTTTTAAATATACTTAAGTATCAAAAGAAAATGTAATTGCTAAAATATACTTAAGTATCAAAAGTAAAATTATAAATCTTTTCAAATTCCTTATGTAAAGCAAACCAGACGGCACCAATATCTTTGATTTTTAAATTTACCAATAGGCAGGGGCATGCTCCAACACTCATTTACAAATGAAATGTGTTTAGTGAGTCCGCCAGATCAGAGGCAGTAGGAATGACCAGGGATAAATGTATGGAGTAAAAAAGTACATCATTTTCTTTATGAATGTAGTGAAGTAGGGCTGATTTCAAAGTTTTACTGCTAACCTACAAAGCATTACATGGGCTTGCTCCTACCTATCTTTACGATTTGGTCCTGCCGTACCTACCTACACGTACGCTACAGTCACAAGACGCAGGCCTCCTAACTGTCCCTAGAATTTCTAAGCAAACAGCTGGAGGCAGTTGTCAGAATTGTCTGCCTACCCATGTGAGAGACGCAGACTCGGTCTCGACCTTTAAGTCTTTATTGAAGACTCATCTCTTCAGTAGGTCCTATGATTGAGTGTAGTCTGGCCCAGGAGTGTGAAGGTGAACGGAAAGGCACTGGAGCAACGAACCGCCCTTGCTGTCTCTGCCTGGCCGGTTCCCCTCTCTCCACTGGGATTCTCTGCCTCTAACCCTATTACAGGGTCACTGGATTACTGGTGCTCTTCCATGCCGTCTCTAGGAGGGGTGCGTCACTTCAGTGGTTGAGTCACTGACGTGATCTTCCTGTCTAGGTTGGCGCCCCCCCCCCCCCTTGGGTTATGCCGTGGGGGAGATCTTCGTGGTCTATACTCGGCCTTGTCTCAGGATGGTAAGTTGGTGGTTGAAGATATCCCTCTAGTGGTGTGGGGGCTGTGGCAAAGTGGGTGGGGTTATATTCTGCCTGTTTGGCCCTGTCGGGGGGCTAGGGTCAGTCTGTTATATTTGGAGTATTTCTCCTGTCTTATCCGGTGTCCTGTGTGAATTTAAGTATGCTCTCTCTAATTCTCTCTCTCGACCTGAGCCCTAGGACCATGCCTCAGGACTACCTGGCCTGATGACTCCTTACTGTCCCCAGTCCACCTGGCCGTGCTGCTGCTCCAGTTTCAACTGTTCTGCCTGCGGCTATGGAACCCTGACCTGTTCCAGACCTGCTGTCTTCAACTCTCTAGAGACATAAGGAGCGGTAGAAATACTCTGAATGATCGGCTATGAAAAGCCAACTGACATTTACTCCTGAGGTGGTGACCTGTTGCACCCTCGACAACCACTGTGATTATTATTATTTGACCCTGCTGGTCATCTATGAACATTTGAAAATCTTGGCCATGTTCTGTTATAATCTCCATCCGGCACAGCCAGAAGAGGACTGGCCACCCCACATAGCCTGGATCCTCTCTAGGTTTCTTTCTAGGTTCCAGCCTTTCTAAGGAGTTTTTCCTAGCCACCGTGCTTCTACACCTGCATTGCTTGCTGTTTGGGGTTTTAGGCTGGGTTTCTGTACAGCACTTTGAGATATCAGCTGATTTAAGAAGGGCTATATAAATACATTTGATTTGATTTATTTCTTCACTTGAAATTAATTCACTATGATATCATCATATTTGTATATGGTCTGATGAGTCCAAATTTTATTAAAATGATTAAATGATTAAAAACAGAACATGGCCAAGATGTTCAAATGTTCATAATTGACCATAAATAAGCCTTTTCATACTTCACAATGTCTGTATACGTACTGTAGAGTTAAAATCAGTTTTAGGAAGATCCACCCAAAATATTTCACCTTCTTTATTACTTTACCCAAAATATCATGACATGGTGATTTGTAAAATTTGTGAATGTCTAATTCAACATTTTGACCATTTAAACAGCATGTGCACCCTATCGACAAGGGGAGATTAGCTGTGAGAAGGGTGCCTTTTCTTGGTTCTACTGATGTGCTTTGTCTGTCTCCAACGTAAAAAAAAGTTTTGTACTTCCAAACAAAATTACTTATTTTAGGATTAATGAAGTGTGTAGGTTATATGCTCAATAGGAATCCAGTGATGTTTGTGTCATGTCTGTGTTGCGAGCGAGTCAACCAGCAGAGCAGCTTTCTAAGGACCGCTCCATTGACGTGATGTGGCAAAGAGCTGACAAAAATGGATTGTAATGATGCGGCCGACCTCTCGATGTAGTCAGAGACACATTTATTTGACAGAGAAGCCTCTGAGTGTTTTTAACTTTTTTGTGTTCTGACATATAGAACGGTGGGGAATGAATAAAATAAGTAATGTAAACATATTAGTACTTACCAGTAAATCCCGAAATCGGGCACTGTAGTCTACAGACGTTTCCTACGATTGCTACTTTGAAGCCACGTGAGTAATGTCTGTGTGTATGTTCAGATGAAGTCAGAAGTTTACATACACTTAGGTTGGAGTCATGAAAACTCGTTTTTAAACCACTCCACAAATTTCTTGTTAACAAACTATAGTTTTGGCAAGTCGGTTAGGACATCTACTGAACAATCTATCTAAACAATTGTTTACAGACATATTCTTTCACTTATAATTCACTGTGTCACAATTTCAGAAGTTTACATACATTAAGTTGACTGTGCATTTAAACAACTTGGAAAATTCCAGAAAATGATGTCTTGGCTTTAGAAGCTTCTGATAGGCTAATTGACATCATTTGACTCAATTGGAGGTGTACCTGTGGATGTATTTCAAGGCCTACCTTCAAACTCAGTGCCTCTTTGCTTGACATCATGGAAAAATCTAAAGAAATCAGCCAAGTCTGGTTCATCCTTGGGAACAATTTCCAAACGCCTGAAGGTAGCACATTCATCTGTACAAACAATAGTACGCAAGTATAAACACCATGGGACCACGCAGCCGTCATACCGCTCAGGAAGGAGACGCGTTCTGTCTCCTAGAGATAAAAGTACTTTGGTGCGAAAAGTGCAAATCAATCCCAGAACAACAGCAAAGGACCTTGTGAAGATGCTGGAGGAAACAGGTACAAAAGTATCTATATCCACAGTAAAACAAGTCCTATATCGACATAACCTGAAAGGCCGCTCAGCAAGGAAGAAGCCACTGCTCCAAAACCGCCATAAAAAAGCCAGACTACGGTTTGCAACTGCACATGGGGACAAAGATTGTACTTTTTGGAGAAATGTCCTCTGGTCTTATGAAACAATAATAGAACTGGTTGGCCATAATGACCATCGTTATGTTTGGAGGAAAAATGGAGACGCTTGCAAGCTGAAGAACACCATCCCAACCGTGAAGCACGGGGGTGGCAGCATCATGTTGTGGGGGTGCTTTGCTGCAGGAGGGACTGGTGCACTTCACAAAATAGATGGCATCATGAGGAGCAAAAATTATGTGGATATATTGAAGCAACATCTCAAGACATCAGTCAGGAAGGTAAAGCTTGGTCGCAAATGGGTCTTCCAAATGGACAATGACCCCAAGCATACTTCCAAAGTTGGGGCAAAATGGTTTAAGGACAACAAAGTCAAGGTGTTGGAGTGGCCATCACAAAGCCCTGACCTCAATCCTATAGAAAATGTGTGGGCAGAACTGAAAAAGTGTGTGCGAGCAAGGAGGCCTACAAACCTGACTCAGTTACACCAGCTCTGTCAGGAGGAATAGGCCAAAATTCACCCAACTTATTGTGGGAATCTTGTGGAAGGCCTCCCGAAATGTTTGACCCAAGTTAAACAATTTAAAGGCAAGGCTACCAAATACTAATTGAGTGTATGTAAACTTCTGACCCACTGGGAATGTGATGAAAGAAAGAAAAGCTGAAAGAAATCATTCTCTCTAATATTATTCTGACATTTCACATTCTTACAATAATGTGGTGATCCTAACTGACCTAAGGCAGGGAATTTTTACTATGATTAAATGTCAGGAATTGTGAAAAACTGAGTTTAAATGTATTTGGTGTATGTAAACTTCTGACTTCAACTGTATGTATGTGTGAGTGAGTGAGAGAGGCAAGCAAAAGGAACATAACATTTGACATACCAATTAGCATCTGGCAAAAAATACTTGAATCAGTTATAGAACCCATTACCCTTTATGGTTGTGAGGTCTGGGGTCCGCTCAGCAACCAATTATTCACAAAATTGGACAAACACAAAATTGAGACTGCATGCAGAATTCTGCAAAAAAATCCTCTGTGTAAAACACCAAATGTAAAACACCAAATAATGCATGCAGAGGACAATGACCAAACACACCTCCAGGCTGTGTAGGGGCTATTTGACCAAGACGGAGAGTGATGGAGGGTTGCATCAGATGACCTGGCCGCCACAATCACCCGACCTCAACCCAAATGATGAGTTGGACCGCAGAGGAAAGGAAAAGCAGCCAACAAGTGCTCAGCATATGTGGGATGGCATTGAGGAGTACACCACATCAGTCACTGGCTTTATCAGTAAGTGCATCGAGGACGTCGGTCCTACAGTGACTGTACGTAAATACCCCAACCAGAAGCCATGGATTACAGGCAACTTCCGCACTGAGCTAAAGGGTAGAGCTGCCGCTTTCAAGGTGTGGGATTCTAAACCGGAAGCTTATAAGAAATCCTGCTATGCCCTCCGACGAACCATCAAACAAGCAAAGCGCCAATACAGGGCTAAGATTGAATCGTACTACACCGGCTCCGATGCTCGTCTTATGTGGCAGGAGTTGCAAACTATTAGACTACAAAGGGAAGCACAGCCGCGGGCTGCCCAGTGACACGAGCCTACCAGACGAGCTAAACCACTTCTATGCTCGCTTCAAGGCAAGCAACACTGAGGCATGTATGAGAGCATCAGCTGTTTCGGACGACTGTGTGATCACGCTCTCCGTAGCCGACGTGAGTAAGACCTTTAAACAGGTCAACATACACAAGGCTGTGGGGCCAGACGGATTACCAGGACGTGTGCTCCAGACATGTGCTGACCAACTGGCAGGTGTCTTCACTGACATTTTCAACATGTCCCTGATTGAGTCTGTAATACCAAACATGTTTCAAGCAGACCACCATAGTCCCTGTGCCAAAGAACACAAAGGCAACCTGCCTAAATGACTACAGACCCGCAGCACTCACATCCGTAGCCATGAAGTGCTTTGAAAGTTTGGTAATGGCTCACATCAACACCATTATCCCAGAAACGCTAGACCCACTGCAATTTGCATACCGCCTAAACAGATTCACAGATGATGCAATCTCTATTGCACTCCACACTGCCCTTTCCCACCTGGACAAAAGGAACACTTATGTGAGAATGCTATTCATTGACTAGGGTAGGGAGGGTAGGGTGAGGGTAGGGAACAAGACATCCGCCATGATGGGAGTGGGCCGGATCACCAACGACGATGAGACCGCCTATAGGGAGGAGGTCAGACACCTGGCAGTGTGGTGCCAGGACAACAACCTCTCCCTCAATGTCAGCAAGACAATGGAGCTTATCGTTGAACTACAGGAAACGGAGGGCCGAACATGCCGCCATTCACGTCGACGGGGCTGTTAGTGGAGTGGGTCGAGAGTATCCAGTTCCTTGGTGTCCACATCGCTAAGGACCTATCATGGTCCAAACACACCAACAGAGTCGTGAAGAGGGCCTGGCAACGCCTATTCCCCCCCAGGAGGCTGAAAAGATTTGACATTGGCCCTCAGACCCTCAAAAAGTTCTACAGCTGCACAATTGAGAGCAACTTGACTGGCTGCATCACCTCTTGGTATGGCAACTGCTTGGTATCCGACCGCAAGGCGCTACAGAGTGTAGTGCGTACGGCCCAGTACATCACTGGGGCCAAACTCCCTGCCATCCAGGACCTCTATACCTGGCAGTGTCAGACGAAGGCCCTAACAATTGTCAGACTCCGGCCACCCAAGTCATACACTGTTATCTTTGCTACAGCACGGCAAGCGATACCAGAGCACTAAGTCTGGGACCAAAAGGCTCCTGAACAGCTTCTACCCCCAAGCCATAAGACTGTTAAATAGTTAACCAAATAGCTATCAGGACTATCTGCATTCACCATTTTTGCACTAACTCTTTTTGACTGTATGCACACACACTGGACTCTACCCACACACACATACTTACACCGACACTCCAACACGTACACACAGGCACACTGTCGCCACACACACACTTACACACTCACTCACTCACCACATATGCTGCTGCTACTGTCTATTTATTCTGTACGTACTCACTACTGTAAGTCGCTCTGGATCAGAGCATCTGCTAAATGACAAAAAAAGCTACAAAATATGTAAATCCTGTTGCCTTGTCACTTATACTTTCATAGCTACCTCAGTTTTCCTCGTAGCGCTGCACATTGACTTGGTACTGGTACCTCATGTATATAGCCAAGCTATCATTGACTTGGTACTGGTACCTCATGTATATAGCCAAGCTATCGTTGACTTGGTACTGGTACCTCATGTATATAGCCAAGCTATCATTGACTTGGTACTGGTACCCCATGTATATAGCCAAGCTATCATTGACTTGGTACTGGTACCCCATGTATATAGCCAAGCTATCATTCCTTATTGTGTATTTATTCCTTGTGTTACTATTTTTGTTTCTATTCATATTATTTAATTTGTTATTGTATTTTGTGCGGAAGGGCCCGTATGTAAACATTTCACTTTTAGTGTACACCTGTTTTTTATTACAATTAAAATGTGATTTGATTTTGTTCTACCCCCACAAAAAAAAACTAAAGAAACAAACCCCTGCTGACCTGCTGGATGCTGGTAGAGCTAAATCAAGCACACTTCAGTATTCAACATGTACTTTGGTCCAGTTTTGGTTCCACCTGCACAATCACCCAAACATTTTGTGTCAAGTGTAGTTAATTGCTATTGTCTCCAAGTGCTACCTGTTACTGGCACGGCTTTCCTTTTTATTTATCCAGTGTTTCTCTGTGTCTAGCATATCTAATGTTTATGTGTAATGGTTGCTGTGCACTGGGAGGATGAGAGTGGCGACAGTGTGGCCTAGTCCAAATTCAGTGGAACAAGTTTGTGCCTGCCAATTTCCCTATAGATCCACTCTCCTTCTCGCTGGGTACGCTGTCCTCAATTGTTTGTAATCCTTGATATTTATTGCAAAACTAACATTGAATATTATTATTGGATAGCTAATTGTATGAGCGACAGCACTGAAGATGATGTTTGATATGTGTTAAGGAATTTCTGTTTATGACTTAATATAGGCTACCTTGTGCTACTCACTACACTACTGACATGGTATGGCTGCAGTTTCACTGCCTATACACAGGAGGGAGCAAATGCATGCCAATCAGTTCTCTCTCTCTCTCTCTCTCTCTCTCTCTCTCTCTCTCTCTCTCTCTCTCTCTCTCTCTCTCTCTCTCTCTCAATTTAATTGAAGGGCTTTATCTCTCTCTCTCTCTCAATTCAATTCAAGGGGCTTTATTGGCATGGGAAACATATGTAGCAAGTGAAATAGATAGTAAACCAAAGTGAAATAAGCAATAAAGAAGGAACAGAAAACTTTACACTCACAAAAGTTCAGAAAGAATAAAGACATTTCAAATGTCATATGTCTATTTACAGTGTTGTAACGATTTTCAAATAGTTAAAGTACAAAAGTAAAAATAAATAAACATAAATATGGGTTGTATTTACATTGGTGTTTGTTCTTCACTCGTTGCCCTTTTCTTGTGGCATCAGGTCACAAGTTTTGCTGCTGTAGTTGCACACTGTGGTGTTTCACCCAATAGACATGGGAGTTGATCAAAATTGGATTTGTTTTCTAATTCCTTGTGGGTCTGTGTAATCTGCGGGAAATATGTGTCTCTAATACGTTCATTCATCTGGCAGGAGGTTAGGATGTGCAGCTCAGTTTCCACCTCATTTTGTGGGCAGTGTGCACATAGCCTGTCTTCTCTTGAGAGCCCGGTCTGCCTACGGCGACCTTTCTCAATAGCAAGGCTATGCTCACTGAGTCTGTGAATAGTCAAAGCTTTCCTTAAATTTGGGTCAGTCACAGTGTTCAGGTATTCTGCTACTGTGTACTCTCTGTTTAGGGTCAAAAAGCAGTCTAGTTTGCTTAGTTTTTTTGTTAATTCTTTCCTCTCTCTCTCTCTCTCTCTCTCTCTCTCTCTCTCTCTCTCTCTCTCTCTCTCTCTCTCTCTCTCTCTCTCTCTCTCTCTCTCTCTCTCTCTCTCTCTCTCTCTCTCTCTCTCAATTCAATTCAATTCAATTCAATTCAATTCAATTCAATTCAGGTCAATTGCCAGGTCGCAATTGTAAGTGAGAACGTGTTCTCAATTTGCCTACCTGGTTAAATAAAGGTGAAATAAAATAAATAAAAAAATTCAAAGGGGCTCTCATTTCTACACTTCACAATCTCTCTCTCTCTCCGTCTGTCTCTCACCTCTACCCTTCACACTCTCTCTCTCACTTCTACCCTTCACACACAGTCCAGTCTTTATCCTCCCAACTTGAAGGTTCCATATATCCAAAAATTCATTACAAAAAAAACAAAAAATAGCTTTTTGGTTTGAATTTAAGGTTAGAGTTAGGCATAAGGTTAGCAGTGGGATTAGGTTTAAAATCAGATTTTAAGAAGCTAAATTGTAGAAATAGGTGAGATTTATGTATTTGTGGCTGTGTTAACTAGTGACAACCCAACTTGAACTCACCATCTGTATGCTACATTGATAAATGTTGATATTTTTTGCCACAAAGATTGTGAATTGATTTTGCCCACATGCAGGCTACTGGGCGGTTAGTGTGTGAAGTGTGCAAAAATGCGTGCAATGCTCAGCTTTCATGATGCAACAAAGAGGATTTTTTTTCATGATGACTTCAATGGAGACACCAGATCTCCTGAAAGGGGAGATGGGTGTAACTGCACAGATACTGTCCCAAATGCATCACTTTCCCATAAGGTTCTGAGTCAATTCCCACTTTGATCTCCACATCATATTTCAATAGAAATCTGAGAAACTTGGTCAGTAGGAGAGCCACTTGTTTCTATGTTTTCTGTGTCACCTTAATTATGAAAAGAAAATACACATACTGGTAGCCTACTTGAAAATGATGGATACTTAAACATTTTAGGTTTTAAACCATAGGAGTCAACATTTTGCCAGTGTTTGATACCCTTGCTTAAGAGCCTAGGGGCCCTCCAATACATATCATTACAGGTTGAAAGGGGCGAATACCTGAGCTTATAAGCAGGTAACTTCACAGAAACTTTCTTGGAGATTTCTGAGAGTCCTGTGTGAAAGGGCTTATTCAGATGGACACACTTAATTTTAAACAATTCCAGAGTCAAAGAACAAGATCACATTTTGAGGTGGGTGGCAACAAAGTGACCAAATAGCAGGGCCGCTCCAGCCTTTTGGGGTCCCTAAGCGATATTTGGTTAGGGGGCCCCCCACCAAGAGGGCATTTTTTGTTGTTGTTATATCGAAGTTAACTTGGAGTCACGCTATGATATGGTGGTCCTCCCACTACGACTCAGGAAACCATGCAGATTATTTGGCTAAAGATGAAATTAGTTATGATGAACTTTACAGGGTGGTGAAAGTGTAACCGGTGTGAAATGGCTAGCTAGTTAGTGGGGTGCGCGCTAATAGCGTTTCAATCGGTGACGTCACTCGCCCTGAGACCATGAGGTAGTTGTTCCCCTTGCTCTGCAAGGGCCGCAGATTTTGTGGAGCGATGGGTAATGATGCTTTGTGGGAGGCTGTTGTTGATGTGTGCAAAGGGTCCCTGGTTTGAGCCCAGGTAGGGGAGAGGAGAGGAAACCAGAACACTGGTTGCTGTGGAAAAGGAGGAGGTCAAAAGGGGGGTGAGTGTAACCGGTGTGACATGGCTAGCTAGTTAGCGGGGTGTGCGCTAATAGCTTTTCAATTGGTGACGTCACTCGCCCTGAGACCATGAGGTAGTTGTTCCCCTTGCTCTGCAAGGGCTGCGGATTTTGTGGTGCGATGGGTAAAGATGCTTCGTGGGAGGCAGTTGTTGATGTGTGCAGAGGGTCCCTGGTTCGGGGCGAGGAGAGGGACAGAAGCAAAAGTGCACAGTGATTTTGATGCTCCTTTCCAATAAATATCTAGGGTCTTATTCTAGTGGCATGATGATCCATGCTTGACTGCCGTTTGACAAATACAGATATTCTTGCTCTTAGGCTATCCATAATAATGTCATCATGCAGACTAGCCTACCTGCACTGTATCTGTGAGCTATTGGCTAAGGCACACGTGCCAAGACCATAGCAGGCCATAACAGTTTTTGCAAAAAAAATATCGGTATAATTGAAAATGGGATGGAAACACATTGAACTTCCGATTTTTATGCGGTAGAAGAAAACTTAAGAGAAAAAATAAAAGTGTACACTACGATTTTTATCCAGAAGTCAGTTAGGTGGAAACACACCACTGGTGGGAAAATGCGCATATTTTCTTTCTGTGTTTTTTTAATGTTCCCATGAAAATCTGTCACCAATGGAAACCTAGCTAGTGACTGACAAAACAAAATAAAAACTGCTGATGCATAACCAAATTTGAACTTACAACTTGTGTATTCTACTATTCGAGCTCGGCAGTAAATTGAGTCCCCGTAAAAACTAATTCAGGGGGCCCTAAGCAACTGCTTATGTCACTTATGCATGTAGCCAGTGTTGTGCCAAAAATCTCCCCCCTGTCAGAATCCCCCCCTTCGTGTTCTTCATTGCTGCGACTTGCTTGCTAGTTGAGATTTCTGCTCTTCACTCTGTTGTCAGTTTAGCCTACATTTCACTGATCTTAGTAGCAGAAAACATTTTTGTCTGCAGTTTTCGGTTTGGCTATTTGTTTCAAGTGTATGTGGCAGTTCTAGCTTGTATGGCGCCCTGGGCGAGCCCCCCCTTCAGCCCTCGCGCACTCCCCAGCCCGCACCAGGTGGTGCCCGGATCCGCCCCCGGCCTGTACCTACAGTTGAAGTCTGAAGTTTACATACACTTAGTTTGGAGACATTAAAACTCGTTTTTCAAACACTCCACAAATGTCTTGTTAACAAACTACAGTTTTGGCAAGTCGGTTAGGACATCTACTTTGTTCATGACACAAGTAATTTTTCCAACAATTGTTTACAGATAGATTATTTCACTTATAATTCACTGTATCACAATTCCATTGGGTCAAAAGTTTACATACACTAAGTTGACTGTGTCTTTAAACAGCTTGGAAAATTCCAGAAAAGGATGTCATGGCTTTAGAAGATTCTGATAGGCTAATTGACATAATTTGAGTCAATTGGAGGTGTACCTGTGGATGTATTTCAAGGCCTACCTTCAAACTCAGTGCCTCTTTCCTTGACATCATGGAAAAATCAGAATAAATCAGCCAAGACCTTAGAAAATAAATTGTAGACTTCCACAAGTCTGGTTCAAGTCTGAAGGTACCACGTTCATCTGTAAAAACAATAGTATGCAAGTATAAACACCATAGAACCACGCAGCCGCCATACCGCTCAGGAAGAAGACACGTTCTGTCTCCTAGAGATGAACATACTTTGGTGGGAAAAGTGCAAATCAATCCCAGAACAACAGCAAAGGACCTTGTGAAGATGCTGGAGGAAACAGGTACAAAAGTATCTATATCCACAGTAAAACGAGTCCTATATCGACATAATCTGAAAGGCCGCTCAGCAAGGAAGAAGCCACTGCTCCAAAACTGCCATAAAAAAGCCAGACTACGGTTTGCAACTGCACATGGGGAAACAGATCCTACTTTTTGTTCTTATGAAACAAAAATAGAACTGTTTGGCCATAATGACCATCGTTATGTTTGGAGGAAAAAGGGGGATGCTGGCAAGCCGAAGAACACCATCCCAACCGTGAAGCATGGGGGTGGCAGCATCATGTTGTGGGGGTGCTTTGCTGCAGGAGGGACTGGTGCACTTCACAAAATAGATGGCATCATGAGGAGTGAAAATTATGTGGATATATTGAAGCAACATCTCAAGACATCAGTCAGGAAGTTAAAGCTTGGTCACAAATTGGTCTTCCAAATGGACAATGACAACAAGCATACTTCCAAAGTTGTGGCAAAATGGCTTAAGGACAACAAAGTCCTATAGAAAATGTCCCATCCTATAGTCCCATCCTATAGAAAATGTGTGGGCAGAACTGAAAAAGCGTGTGCGAGCAAGGAGGCCTACAAACCTGACTCAGTTACAATAGCTCTGTCAGCAGGACAGCTTGTGGAAGGCTACCTGAAACGTTTGACCCAAGTTAAACAATTTAAAGGAAATGCTACCAAATATTAATTTAGTGTATGTGAACTTCTGACCCACTGGGAATGTGATGAAAGAAATAAAATCTGAAATAAATCAGCCTCTCTACTATTATTCTGACATTTTACATTACATAAAGTGGTGATCCTAACTGACCTAAGACCGAGAATGTTTACTAGGATTAAATGTCAGGAATTGTGAAACTGAGATTAAATGTATTTGGCTCAAGTGTATGTAAACTTCCAACTTCAACTGTAAATCCGCTACTGAATTTTTGTATTCTTCCATAAATAAATCTATTCAACATCTCGTCATCTCTCACATGTCTTATTCGACTAGTATTTTTGTAAGGATAAAAATTCAGCCATAGTTGATCTGAAATGTTTATTGCTTGCCAACATTTTACTCCCTCTATGTTTAATAACAACACACATACATTAATTATTCATTTCGGTTGCCTATCCTGACGTGAAGTTTGTTCTATAGAAAATATTTGACTCTCATGTGTGTCACAGAATGTATTTGACTCTAGCCACAAAATTAAGGAAATTAGAAGGGGGGATAATTCTGGCAGAGGGAACATTTTCGGCACAACACCGGACCTGCCAAATAGCCTACTAACTTTTTGCCATCCAACTTCAGCAGTGGTCTCTCAATAGCTGTAGGTAGGCTGCTACGAGCCACAGCCCCACCTTGCAGGGAACACTACTCCGTCTCGGACTTCACAGATAACAACATTCTGAGACAGACGGCTCAACCTCCACAGTCTGAACAGATAGTCTTCATGGACTAGAGGGGATGGCTGCGCGACCGAGACTATTTTACCTACTCACAACTTTATTCCTGTTTTTCAACTACTACTCTGCATTACCGGCGACTGGCACCAAGAGAGGAAACTCGGATAAATGCAACTATAAGGTAAAAATCATCAAACGTAGCCTATCGTCGTGTCTTAGAAGTTATGTAAGTGCGTGTCAAGTCTTGTTCAACAGACTTGAGTTATTCTGACGTACATTTTTGACGTTTTGTTTAACCTAGCTGTGGAAATGATAGCTATTTAGATATTTTTTTCTAAATAATTTGGGCGAATAAAAAAACGTAACAAGAAGATACTTCAAGAAGTCAGATAAGCTTTTGGTTTAAATATGCAGTATTATTGTAGATTTGTGATATTTTATAATAAAGCCCATGACGGATCTACACACAACCATGTTACATTAATATGGAACGAATAGAACAAAATGTAGCCAGTACTAGACAGTTTGTACCACAACCGGAAACTGTATAAGGTGAAACTTGTTGCAAGTGAGAAGTGGTGTGACAGAGTTTCCCAAACTCGGTCCGGTCCTGGGCGCGCGTTTTGGGTTTTGCCCTAGCACTGCACAGCTAATTACAACAACCAAAGTATCATCAAGTTTTGATTGTTTGAATCAGCTGTGTAGTGCTCGGGCAAAAACCTAAACGCACACGGGGGCAGAACCGAGTTTGGGAAACCGTGGTCTTTCAGATACCCAGCAATGTGTTTGACCTGAGCACAGTCCCATTTCACTCGCCAATTGTCATTATAATGTTGTGAGAGTAGACATGGAATCAGTAGAGGAAGCTGATAAGAATTTAAAATGGATGAGTAAAATGACCCAATTGTATTATTTATCAAATGGGCTGAGTATCATCCCTTGCTTTTGTTTGTTATCTTTTCCTCAGCAGTGGCTGCTTCTTTGTTGTGTGATTGACTGATGTGCTATTGAGTGAGAGATTGACCCGTAATGCATTGTCTGTCTTGGGGGCCGGGTGGCCTTTGAAGTGATTTCCTATAGGAAGTCAGGCCACTGTTTGCTCAATTAAAATTTCTTGGCATTTCCTCTTTGCAAGCACAGGCCATCTCCCCTCAACAGCCGCTTCAAACAGCTCTTAGGATGCAAGTCCTCAATCAACAGTTGCTAAAAGAAACACTTGAAGTTTTAAATACACAAACCTACAGGTGTCAGGTAGTTTATACGAAGAGACTGTATAAGTCTACATATTTTATGCCAACATGATATAACACTCCTCCACTTGTAGTCTATTTTTGAGGAACCCACACTGGCTTTAGTTTTCATTATAATATGCATTTGAACTTTTCTTCCATTGATACAACATAAACCTCCACATGATTGTCTACTTAAAAGCTCAAACATTTGACATAATATTGGCAGCAAAGTGTTTGGACATAGGAGTGTGTATAGCCTACACACAATATGAGTTTTCAACACTGTTCCCTGTGATCCAGTCTGTATCACAACCGGCTGTGATTGGGAGTCCCATAGGACGGCGCACAATTGGCCCAGCGTCGTCCGGGATTGGCTGGTGAAGGCCGTCATTGTAAATAAGAATTTGTTCTTATCTGACTTGCCTAGTTAAATAAATAAATAAAATGAGCATCGGGCAGGATACTGTTATGTGGATGTTGAGGTTGGTGTAGTGTTTTAATTCAGTGGAGCTTGTCTCCCATTGAGAGGGCAGCAGAAGTCTGCTGGAGGTCCCATGGGACAGAGGTTGGCTCGGGATTAAAGTGCTTATCCTCCGAAACTCCGCTCCTTCCTTACCTCCCTCCATCCCTCACTCCCTGCCTCTCAGCGCTATTCTGTCACAGCCTCACCAAGGGGCTCGCTAAGAATGAAGATTACTCATTTATATTTTTTCAAAATGAGCCAAAATTCCCATCCATCCCATTTCTCTCTGGAGGAGATTTGCTTGGATGTTTTTGTAATACACACTGCACTTCATTCATATTCCATATTTCTGTAATAACAAGAGAGAGGAAAAAGAGAACATCGACTCAAGCCAGGTTTCCTTATTGGATGGATATTACCAGCTGTGTAATCCTTTTAATCAAATGCCATTCGCCTACATCTGGTAAAGTTATGATTATAGTTCGTGGAGTTGGAGCCACTGTGATATCAGCCAAACTATGAAACATATTAGTTTGAAGGAGACAGTTGGAGATTGTAACTTCTTCTTAACAGATATATCTGGGAATTGCATCCTAGGTTTCAGAGGAAGTCTGGAGGACCAATGCAATCAATAAAGTTTATAACAGGTCTCTTGGACAAATTCTGAGACTGGTGTTGTGTGCCAAATAGCACCCTATTCCCTATATAGTGCACTACTTTTGACCAGATAAAGTAGTGCACTATAAACGGATTAGTGTTCCATTTGGGACGCACTCAGGTGAAATCACCCGTATTGGTTTCCCCTGGTGCTTACAACCACATGAAATTCCCTCCACCACCTGGGACAATGAGCTAGTTGTTTGCCTTGCCTCTATGGGCCCGTTAAAACGCTTCAAAATCCAGCATAGAACATACACTTAACATGAACGTTTCTCAGAACTAAATGAAATAAGGAAAATAGGTTAGTCTATTTGAAGAGTAAGCGGTCTGCTCATGATAGATATGTTTAATTCTTTGGAATAACAAATAATAGTGTTCTGCTTGTGATTTGGTAGACTGTTATTATTGGTTTCAATGGTCTGCTGTATTTCCTAATATGTGGATAGTCATACGATCAGAGGAAACAACAACATTGATAGCAGCACCCCTAATCACAGTACTACGCTGTTTTAAACCTCAGACATACCGGTAGGATTGTCAAACGTTTCCCTTCCGACGGTACTTAGCAATCTCTTTTGTGTTCACACAGCAAAGACCTTGGAAATTGTCAGCCACCCAGCCTTGTTAAAATACTCCAAACCAGAAGGTGGCAGTAGCATTGTTTGACACTGCATGTTTGTGTGTGTTGATTAGTTTATGGTCTAGATTCCAATGTAAGCTAAGTAGCTATCTGCGCTAATGTTGCTATTTTGTAGAAAGCCCTTGTTGATACTAGCCAGATGGCCACAGCTAAATAACTACCTAGGAAGATGACGAAGAAACAATTTAATTCACTCTCCATAATACCATAGTGCCAGCCCATTGCCACATTTTTTGCTAGCTAGCTAGCGCAACATAGCTAACTAGCTAAGGACACAGCACTAACTTGGCAGCTAACACAGGCAGCTGTTTCATGGAAATGAGCTAATCCATTGTGAGTTAATTGTAATGTTAATACTAGTGGTTAGCTTTCCAGGGGGAATTATTTAGTGTTGTGTGCATTGCGTCTGTGAACTTAGCTAGCTACCATCACGTAGCTTACATTGCATATGAAGTGTGACTGCTTCATCCGTGGATGTGCGGAGAAAATTCCCTATTTTTTTTGGTGTTGGCTCCCCCACGAGGTGGTTCGTGCTCTCTGATTGGCTCAAAATCAAGTAAAATCAGTAGGTTTGTCACTACCGGGTCGGCACGCAGCAGGTACCGCTTTTGTTCTAGCAAGATTAGGAACGGCCTCCCACGGTGGTGGAACGCTACACGAGTGTGATTTTCATCAACTGTCATTGTCCCAATGATTCCCAGTCATGCCTTGATATACATTGTCAAATGGATGGAAAGAAAAAAAAGAATGGACAGTGTTTTACAATGTCTCTAGACATACACAAACAGTGGCCTGGCCAAGTCTTTTATAGTGGTGGCCCTGGGATCCCTTTCCAGCCCTGGCTTGACTGCACGTGTGGGACACCTTTTCCTTTCATCCACTTTGGCTTTAAGGCTTTAAGGTTACTCAAACTCAAAGGAAAGAAGCACCCTCTTGTTCCCTCTTTTTCTTATGGCTGTAACATCTGGCTGCAGATGAATGATATCAGGGATGGAGGTGCGCTTGTTTCGTAGTGTTGACAGTCTGTGAAGAGAGGGAGAAAGAAGAAAGAGAGAGAGAGTGTGTGTGTTCATTCTGTGAGTTTGTCTCTCTGTGTGTGTGTGTGTGTATGTGTGTGTGTGTGTGCGCGCGCGCATGTGCACCATTCACGTGTGTGGGGGGGGGGGGGGGGGATAACAAGGTTTAGAGTTATTCATGTCCACCTCTTTGAGGGAGCATTGAAAACCATCCAACCAGCTCGTAACCTTGTAGGCAGTTTTGTCTCTGTTCTGTGGGAAAGTCCCTGGTTGGCTAGCTTTGAATCGGGACAGAGCCGTCGCCCTGGAGCTTTTCTCAATGAGGCCGGGGTCTTTCAGATGCACGGCTGCCTGCCTTTGATTGTCAGGGAGGGAGGGAGTCCTGCTGCTAGGGAAGAATGGCTGTTTGGCCCTGATAAGCGGGAGGTATGTTAAAAGTGAATTAGAAGTCCAGAATGTCTGTTCACCTCCCCAGGGTACTGCACTGCAGTGTTGATCGGCCGGTCAGAGTCTAGCTGTTGTTGTGCTTGGTCTGGTCTTACGCAAGACATTTATAAATGAATTCTTATTCAATAAATAAATGAATGATTAAACGGTCAGACTTAGAAATACTGTAAGTTAGCTTCCGTGTGGAATTGTTTGGACACACATGCGCCGTCGCACACATATACACACAGAACCCACACACACACACACACACACACACACACACACACACACACACACACACACACACACACACACACACACACACACACACACAATTGTAAGGACTGTGTCTGACTGACAGACTGAAGTGATTACCATCAATTATCTGCTCTTTTCTCTTTACCTCATCAGTGATCTGATATCCAGGGGAAAGTTCCTACTTCCTGCCAAAGACTCAGACCCCAGCGTGAGATTACACAGTGGTCTCTTCAAAGGCTCAAGAGTCAGATAGATGGTTACAAGAAGGTAGTCCCCTTCCTGTGTTTCAATGTGACCCGACTGACCAGTCATTTTATTATGACTACTACGACACCAAGGCTCAGAGCCCAGAGTGAGATTACACCAAGGTAGTCTGCTTTTTTGTGCTCATTGTCACTGTGTTCACTAAGCAGTTGCTGGCTCGATGTCTATTTTTATTTGGTTGAGTTAAACAATTAGGGTTACATATCGTTAGTTCATTGTAAGTAGGGAAGAGTTAAGATGTTTGTGTATTTGCATGCACATTAGTTACAATGTCAGCCCTGCCTTAGTCATTACGTCATCAATGCTAGGGTTTCCATGGAGAGGAGCAGCCGATGTCCCAGTCATTGTCCTGGATCCTGGTTTGGATCGAGGTCCCAGGGTAGTGCAGAGCATTCTTACAGCGTGAAACACAACACTGCATATCCCAACAAGCACTGTCCCTCACCATACAGACATTTACTTGCTCTGTCTCTGTCTGTCGGTGCGTGCGAGCGAGCGTGTGTCTGTAATGTGATCAGCTCTTTCTCAGCTAAACCTGGCTGGTCAGGACTAGAACAGACTGGAAGCCTTCAGCTCCTCAAATGGCTTCAGTTGGATCAGGATCATTTGGATGACTCAGTTGTCCCGCCTTTAGAAAAACACCTTTGGATTTATTT
Organism: Salvelinus fontinalis; assembly: GCF_029448725.1. NCBI lineage: Eukaryota > Metazoa > Chordata > Actinopteri > Salmoniformes > Salmonidae > Salvelinus > Salvelinus fontinalis. Next base: position 75,194,563 of record NC_074667.1, read on the forward strand.
CTTACTACTGTTGTTCATTGTCTTATATTCGGATATCTTTTAGCCCACCGGCTATGTCTTCCAAGTGTCATTGAGTCCAAGAGTATAGTCTTCCAATAGTCTTCCATATAGTCCTGAAATTCCAAGACTTCACATATGATAAGGAAATGTGTTCTTCTTTTTCATCTATAAAAGGAAATGAATGTAGTTTTATTGTTGTGTAAAGTTGCCCTTTCTTTATGGCTTCCTCCCTTTGAAAGGCCTGTTTGAACTTGACACAGGTTCAAACTCTTTTATTGAATGGCAAATGCAAGTTGGTCAAAGCAATGTAAGATTAGGAAATACATGATCATATTCATCAAATTCTTGGATGCAACATTGATGTTTTATTAAGGAAATAGCTGTAGTTTAGTGACATAAAGCTGTTAAATCATTTGTAAATCCATTGTTAAATCATTTGTAAATCCATTGTTAAATCATTTGTAAATCCATTGTTAAATCATTTGTAAATCCATTAAATCATTTGTGAATCCATTTGTAAATCCATTGGTAAATGTATTGTTAAATCCATTGTTAAATAATTTGTTAAATCCATTGCATTAATGGCTTTCTAACAGTGGATCAATGAGAGCCAGGTAATAAATTGTCCAGAATTTATACCATAGCAGTTGATCTATACAGCAGCTGTATCCTTTTAATAAGTAAATTCTTACTCTGTCAGTCAAATCGAAACCATTATATGTCTATACAGCAGCTACAGTCATACATTTTTCTTCTCTCTCAACCTCAATCAAATATAAATCAACATTCTTAAATAGAGCAGAATACCGTAGTAAGTGAATGTCTTCCAGACATGTGGTTTCTCCCTCTCTGCTCCTGCTTGACATGGCCAACAGCATAGATATCCCCCTGGGAGGATGTGTTCATTTGTCTCAGCCTCTGCCCCTGTCTGCTGTGTATTCTAGAGGGTCAGCCCTGCTCTGCCCCTGTCTGCTGTGTATTCTAGAGGGTCAGCCCTGCTCTGCCCCTGTCTGCTGTGTATTCTAGAGGGTCAGCCCTGCTCTGCCCCTGTCTGCTGTGTATTCTAGAGGGTCAGCCCTGTCTGCTGTGTATTCTAGAGGGTCAGCCCTGCTCTGCCCCTGTCTGCTGTGTATTCTAGAGGGTCAGCCCTGTCTGCTGTGTATTCTAGAGGGTCAGCCCTGCTCTGCCCCTGTCTGCTGTGTATTCTAGAGGGTCAGCCCTGCTCTGCCCCTGTCTGCTGTGTATTCTAGAGGGTCAGCCCTGCTCTGCCCCTGTCTGCTGTGTATTCTAGAGGGTCAGCCCTGCTCTGCCCCTGTCTGCTGTGTATTCTAGAGGGTCAGCCCTGCTCTGCCCCTGTCTGCTGTGTATTCTAGAGGGTCAGCCCTGCTCTGCCCCTGTCTGCTGTGTATTCTAGAGGGCCAGCCCTGCTCTGCCACTGTCTGTGTATCTACAAGGGGGGGTCAGCCACCCTCTGTCCCCGTCTGTGTATCTACCAGGGGGGTCAGACACACCTCTGTCCCCGTCTGTGTATCTACCAGGGGGGTCAGACACACCTCTGTCCCTGTCTGTGTATCTACCAGGGGGGTCAGCCACACCTCTGTCCCTGTCTGTGTATCTACCAGGGGGGTCAGCCACACCTCTGTCCCTGTCTGTGTATCTACCAGGGGGGTCAGACACACCTCTGTCCCTGTCTGTGTATCTACAAGGGGGGTCAGACACCCTCTGTCCCTGTCTGTGTGATGGACCAGGGGGTCCGGGAGCCATGCTCTGTCAGTCTGCTCGGTAGGACTTTGGGTCAGCGACCGTCTGCCACGTGTGCTGTGACTGTGAAGGTCAACTGTGCAGGATGCTCCCTAAATCCATTCAACGTGTGTGTGTGTGTGTGTGCGCGAGAGAGAGAGCGGGGGGGGGGGGGTGAGAGAGAGGTAGGGAGTGTGTGTGTGAGGTTTACGTGAGGGAGAGGAGGGGAAGGTTTCAAAGCTGGAAAAGCCATCAGCTTTGCAGAGAAGCTCCAGCTTTCACGGAAGGATAGGACTGTGCCTTGTAAAGGCATGAGTGTTAAACGCATGTGTTCACTTGGCATCCCTCCTCCTGAGGGTAGGTAGGGAATTATTCACTGCCGCGGGGATTTGTCTTTCACTGACACCAAGGAGACCCACATGTTGTGGGTGTACAGTGTGTCTGTGTGTGTTTTGTTCAGTGTGTGCTCATTCCTCCGTGTCTAAGCGCATGTTTTCTCCTGTGTGTTTGTGTGAGAAACCTGGCCTCCCCTCGGGTAAAAAACAGCCCCTCTGTTTACGAAAAAGATCCAATGAGTTTTTGCTCAGTAATGTCATAGCATATGGTAGTATTTCAGACTGAGAGGCAGGCAGGCAGGCCTGCGACAAATGGTTGTGTCCCAAATGGCACCCTATTCCCAATATAGTGCACTACCTTTGACCAGGGCCTATAGTGCTCTGGTTAAAAGTAGTGCACTATGTAGGGAAAAGGGTGCCATTTGGGATAAAGACATTGTGATGGGAGTGAAACGGGAAAGGCATTAAGGAAAACAAAGCTAGGGAAGGAGGAACGTCAAGCCGTACTTAGGCTACGTTCCAAATGGCACACTATTCTCTACATAGTGCACTACTTATAACCAGAGCACTATAGGCCCTGGTCAAAAGTAGTGCACTATATAGGGAATAGGGTGCCATTTGGGACTCAACCAGACTGCCTGGCCTGCAGCATTTGAGCAATGGCTGTGGAGCAGAGGCCCCTCATCAGACTAGAGCTCTCTGTGTCCCCCACATACCTCCCATCATACCCCTCTGGAGTTTCTCTGTGTTCACACCGGTCACAGACTGGGGCACAAGTCACAAGAAAGTCCATGATCAGATAGATTTTACTCCTATATTCAAATAACTGAAATGAGAGTTGTGCAACGTTTACATAGTTTGGAGTGGATTACAGTTACTGCATGTTTATAGTTTAATTTAATACAGTATATTTGCCAAACATACAAGCCTCCTGTGATTTTTATGTTTTGCTTGTTTTTCTCTAATTACCGAAAACCGTCAGGAGTCATAGCTTGATACTCCGTTTTTGTGTGTGTGTGCGCCCGCCCACCCGCCTACGCGTGTACATGACTTACGTGTGTGACAGAACTCCTCCACAAAGCGACCTTTTATAGTCCCAAACATGCATTAAACATCAACACTTCCTGTGTTTCCTCATCAGGCTGACTCAGAGGTTTTTTGATCTCTCTCTCTCATGTTTGAAAGGACGTCCACATTTTCAGGATGTTTCTAATTGCCTCCCTTCACATTAAAACACTCGCTCCGGGAGAAGTATAATTGCACAAATTTGAGAAACTGATACCTGGATCATTGATTCCATGTGGGCACCTTAGGCTAGATGGGGTTGACTGGGGAACGAAACAGCAAATTAACAACTACATGACCAATCTATTGGAATATTACTTTTTTATCTTCTATTATGAATATTAATGCTAGGCTCCAATGGAAATGGGACATACTGCAACTGTAAGGCAACTGTTCACTTATTCAACCTCCTCTTCTTCCTGAAAACCAGAGAGAAGTTAGTCTGGTTTCATGTGATAAATGCCTATTTATATTCTTACACCATGTTGTGTGGATGAAATTAACAAAAAAGTAGAAAATTAGAATGTATGGTCTCAGAACATGAATGTGACGTTTAAGACCTCCATTAATAACTTGCCATTAAGGCTGGTCTGTCGGTGAGGGGAATGTATGGAGGTTTGACAGGGGTCTACGGAGCGCTTTCTTAAACCAGAGAAGCAAACTGGGCCTCCAGTGAAGCATATTCTGGGAGCGCACACGCATATAGTTGAAGTCGGAAGTTTACATACAATTTAGCCAAATACATTTAAAATCAGTTTCACAATTCTTGGACATTTAATCCTAGTAGCAATTCCCTGTTTTATGTCATTTAGGATCACCACTTGATTTTAAGAATGTGAAATTTCATAATAATAGTAGAGAGAATTATTTATTTCAGCTTTTATTTCTTTCATCACATTTCCAATGGGTCAGAAGTTTACATACACTCAATTAGTATTTAGTAGCATTGCCTTTAAATTGTTTAACTTGGGTCAAACATTTCGGGAAGCCTTCCACAAGCTTCCCACAATAAGTTGAGTGAATATTGGCCCATTCCACCTGACAGAGCTGGTGTAACTGCGTCAGGTTTGTTAGCCTCCTTGCTCACACACACTTTTTCAGTTCTGCCCACAAATGTTCTATAGGATTGAGGTCAGGGCTTTGATGGCCACTCCAATACCATGACTCTGTTGTCCTTAAACCATTTTGCCCCAACTTTGGAAGTATGCTTGGGGTCATTGTCCATTTGGAAGACCCATTTGCGACCAAGCTTTACCTTCCTGACTGATGTCTTGAGATGTTGCTTCAATATATCCACAATTTTCACCCCTCATGATGCCATCTATTTTGTGAAGTGCACCAGTCCCTCCTGCAGCAAAGCACCCCCACAACATGATGCTGCCACCCCATGCTTCACGGTTGGGATGGTGTTCTTCGGCTTGCAAGCCTCCCCCTTTTTCCTCCAAACATAACAATGGTCATTATGGCCAAACAGTTCTATTTTTGTTTCATCAGACCAGAGGACATTTCTCCAAAAAGTACGATCTTTGTCCCAATGTGCAGTTGCAAACCGTAGTCTGGCTTTTTTTCTGGCAGTTTTGGAGCTGTCGGTTCTTCCTTGCTGAGTGGCCTTTCAGGTTATGTCGATATAGGACTTTTTTTACTGTGGATATAGATACTTTTGTACCTGTTTCCTCCAGCATCTTCACAAGGTCCTTTGCTGTTGTTCTGGGATTGATTTGCACTTTTTGCACCAAAATACGTTAATCTCTAGGAGAAAGAACGCGTCTCCTTCCTGAGCGGTATGATGGCTGCGTGGTCCCATGGTGGTTATACTTGCGTACTATTGTTTGTACAGATGAACGTGGTACCTTCAGACGTTTGGAAATTGCTCCCAAGGATGAACCAGACTTGTGGAGGTCTACAATTGTTTTTCTGAGGTCTTGGCTCATTTCTTTAGATTTTTCCATGATGTAAAGCAAAGAGGCATTGAGTGTGAAGGTAGGCCTTGAAATACATCCACAGGTACACCTCCAATTGACTCAAATGATGTCAATTAGCCTATCAGAAGCTTCTAAAGCCAAGACATCATTTTCTGGAATTTTCCAAGTTGTTTAAATGCACAGTCAACTTAATGTATGTAAACTTCTGACCTACTGGAATTGTGACACAGTGAAATCGTTTGTAAACAATTGTTGGGAAAATGACTTGTTTCATGCACGAAGTAGATGTCCTAACCGACTTGCCAAAACTATAGTTTGTTAACAAGAAATTTGTGGAGTGGTTGAAAAACGAGTTTTAATGACTCCAACCTAAGCGTATGTAAACTTCCGATTTCAACTGTACGTATACATAAACACAATCACGCACGCATACACACACATACACAGCCTTGATTTGGTGGGACCAGAGAGAGAGAGGGAGAAGAGTGAGTTATGATGAATTAGCATTAATAGACCTTGATAAAGGACACAACGGCAATTGTCCCAGAACAAAAGGTTGGGAATGTGAAATGGGAGCCACATGTTGGGGTAATGAGAACCGCATGGTGGGTAGGTACTGGAGAGGAGAGCAGGGTACTGATTAGTACAGCCCTGCCCTGTTGGAGGAGATGACCTCATTTCCTTCTGCCCACAGCCTGGGCTGGGGCTGGGGTTAGAGAAAGAACCATGATGGTAGGATAGGGGCTGGGGTTAGAGAAAGAACCATGATGGTAGGATAGGGGCTGGGGTTAGGTGAAGAACCATGATGGTAGGATAGGGGCTGGGGTTAGGGGAAGAACCATGATGGTAGGATAGGGGCTGGGGTTAGGGGAAGAACCATGATGGTAGGATAGGGCTGGGGTTAGAGAAAGAACCATGATGGTAGGATAGGGGCTGGGGTTAGGTGAAGAACCATGATGGTAGGATAGGGGCTGGGGTTAGGGGAAGAACCATGATGGTAGGATAGGGGCTGGGGTTAGAGAAAGAACCATGATGGTAGGATAGGGGCTGGGGTTAGGGGAAGAACCATGATGGTAGGATAGGGGCTGGGGTTAGAGAAAGAACCATGATGGTAGGATAGGGGCTGGGGTTAGGTGAAGAACCATGATGGTAGGATAGGGGCTGGGGTTAGAGAAAGAACCATGATGGTAGGATAGGGGCTGGGGTTAGAGAAAGAACCATGATGGTAGGATAGGGGCTGGGGTTAGGTGAAGAACCATGATGGTAGGATAGGGGCTGGGGTTAGGGGAAGAACCATGATGGTAGGATAGGGCTGGGGTTAGGTGAAGAACCATGATGGTAGGATAGGGGATGGGATTAGGGGAAGAACCATGATGGTAGGATAGGGGATGGGGTTAGGTGAAGAACCATGATGGTAGGATAGGGCTGGGGTTAGGTGAAGAACCATGATGGTAGGATAGGGCTGGGGTTAGGGGAAGAACCATGATGGTAGGATAGGACTGGGGTTAGGTGAAGAACCATGATGGTAGAATAGGGGCTGGGGTTAGGTGAAGAACCATGATGGTAGGATAGAGCTGGGGTTAGGTGAAGAACCATGATGGTAGGATAGGGGCTGGGGTTAGGGGAAGAACCATGATGGTAGGATAGAGCTGGGTCTGGGGTTAGAGGAAGAACAATGGCGAATAACAGACCACTAGGGTAAGGGATGGTATGGGGCTAAAATATAGTCAAGGGAGAGTTAGGGGGAGCGCTAAAACCAGCATGGTCATCTATGGTAGGGGTTGGGTTAGGGCTTGTATGGGTAGAGTTAGTGGTGGAATCATCATACCAAGACAGCCTGGGTAAATATCTGTTTGAAAGACTCTCAGTACCATAAGTATCTACAATGTGTGAACTGTCCACTATTCAGCTTTCAAGCCACATAATCCCAACTGCTCCTCTGGAACTCTTGTTAAGCATCCCATAAGAAGGACCCTTCATCCCCACCTACCCTCAGGCATAATCTTCTCTGATTATGTATACTAAATAAACACACCGTTTAACCTTCCATTATTTAATCAAACAATCCAAGTGTGAGTAATCAAATGTTGCACTCGTTCTTTCTCCGTTTGTTGTTTTGATGTTCCCGGTGATTTGTTGGACGAACAGAGAGAAGTGGTGTGGGTTTGTTTTGTTTTTCTATGACCAGTTCATTTCAGCCTCTCCCTCTGGGATAACAGTACCACAGTATCTGAGACTCTGATTTTTCACTTGAAATGTGTGCCAAACAAAAAACATTGATTTAAAAGTTTAACAAACCATACAACTCAGGGACTACTTTTAATAATTTACACCGACATTTTTACAAAAACAAATTTACTGGAAGAACTGTGCAGATGTTGAAGTTTGGTAAAATCTCCTAGAGTTTTTTTTTTTGTTTTTGTGTCCACGTTTTCTCAAAACTGTTGCTGTAGATATCTGCTTGATTCAAAGGTTTCTGCAGAAAGAATGGGGTGTCAGCTATGACATCACAGTATAAACGCAATGTGTATAGTGTTGGTCCCACGTTTAATGAGCTGAAGTAAATGATCCCAGGAATGTTCCATATGCGCAAAAAGCTTATTTCTCTCAAATATTTTGCACAAATTAATATTTCTCCTTTGCCAAGATAATCCATCCACCTGATAGGTGTGGCATATCAAGAAGCTGATTTAAACGGCATGATCATTACACAGGTGAACCTTGTGCTGGGGACAATAAAAGGCCACTAAAATGTGAAGTTTTGTCACACAACACAATGCCACAGACGAGGGAGCGTGCAATTGGCATGTTATTGGCATGTTGACTGCAGGAATGTTCACCAGAGCTGTTGACAGAGAACTGCATGTTTATTTCTCTACCAATGTCATTTTAGAGAATTTGGCAGTACGTCCAACTTGGCCTCACAACCGCAGACCACATGTATGGCATCGTGTGGGCGATCAGTTTGCTGATGTCAACGTTGTGAAAAGAGTGGTGGCGTTGTGGCATGGGCAGGAATAAGCTACAGACAACAAACACAATTTTATTGATGGCTGTTTGAATGCATAGTGATACCGTGACGATATCCTCAGGCCCATTGTCGTGCCATTCATCCATCACCATCATCTCATGTTGCAGCATGATAATGCACGGCCCCACGCCGCAAGGACCTGTACACAATTCCTGGAATTTGACAATGTCCCAGTTCTTCCATGGCCTGCATACTCACCAGACATGTCACCCATTGAGCATGTTTGGGATGCTCTGGATTGATGTGTATGACAGCGTGTTCCAGTTCCAGCCAATATCCAGCAGCTTCGCACAGCCATTGAAGAGGAGTGGGACAACATTCCACAGGCCACAAGCAGCAGCCTGATCAACTATATGTGAAGGAGATGTGTCACGCTACATGAGGCAAACGGTGGTCACACCAGATACTGACTGGTTTTCTGATCTACAGCCCTACCTTTTTTTAAGGTATCTGTGACCAACAGATGCATATCTGTATTCCCAGTCATGTGAAATCCATAGATCCGTGCCTAATGAATGTCATTTAGTAAAATCTTTGAAATTGTTGCATTTATTTTTGTTCACAATATTTTGGTTATTGAACTACAGTAAGTGAAGTGGGTTTACACCCGGTAACGGAATTGCACTAACATAATTTCATCATGGGTTTGTACTATACAGAAATGCATAATTATGGATATGAATGGCATTCTCTTCATTGTGATGTATCCATATGCAATATCCTCTTTTGCATATTTGGGTATTATTCTACACACTGGCTATTACAGTTCAGAAAGTATTCACTCCCCTTTTACTTCTTCCACATTTTGTTATGCTACAGTCTGAATTTAAAATGGATTACATTGAGATTTGTGTCACTGATCTGCACACAATAACCCATCATGTCAAAGAGGAATTTTGTTTGTAGAACATTTTTGAAAGTAATAAATTGATAAATAAATAATACTGAATGCATTCAACCAAAATATGTCTTCCACATTTAACCCAACCCCTCTAAATCAGAGAGGAGCCTTAATTGACAGCAGTTGTTGTTGCTTAATTAACTTTCTTGCTCATGAGTAGAACAGCAGATTTTTACATTTTTGCCAGCTTCGGGATTTGAACCAGTGACCTTTTGGTTACGGGCCCAACGCACTTAACCGCTAGGCTACCTGCCTCCGAAAACTTGAAATGTCTTGAGTCAATAAGTATTCAACCCCTTCGTTATGGCAAGACTAAAGAAGTTCCGGAGTAAGAATGTGCTTAACAAATCACATAAATTGCATGGACTCATTCTGTGTTCAATAATAGTGGTTAACATTTGTTATGACTACCCTGTCTCTGTACTGCACACATACAATTATCTGTAAGGTCCCTCAATCGAGCAGTGAACAAGGCATTACAACAAGTAATATTGTGGCACAGAAATTAACTTTTTGTTCGGAATACAAAGTGTTATGTTTGGGGCAAATCCAACACATCACTGAGTACCACTCTTCATGGTGGCTGCATCATTATATGGGTATGCTTGTCATCGACAAGGACTAGGGAGTTCTTTAGGATCAAAATAAACGGAATACAGCTAAGCACAGGCAAAATCTTAGAGGAAAACCTGGTTCAGTCTGCTTTCCAACAGACACTGGGATACGAATTCACCTTCCAGCTGGACAATAACCCAAAACACAAGGCCAAAATGGAGTTGCTTACCACGGCGAGTTTTCCTGAGTGACGTAGTTACAGTTTTGACTCAAATCGGCTTGAAAATCTATAGCAAACCATGAAAATGGCTTTCTAGCAATGATCAACAGCCAACTTGACAAAGCTTGAATAATTTCTTAAAGAATAATGAGCAAATGTTGTACTACCCAGGTGTGCAAAACTCTTAGACTCACAGCTGTAATCACTCTTAGACTTACCCAGAAAGACTCACAGCTGTAATCACTCTTAGACTTACCCAGAAAGACTCACAGCTGTAATCACTCTTAGACTTACCCAGAAAGACTCACAGCTGTAATCACTCTTAGACTTACCCAGAAAGACTCACAGCTGTAATCACTCTTAGACTTACCCAGAAAGACTCACAGCTGTAATCACTCTTAGACTTACCCAGAAAGACTCACAGCTGTAATCACTCTTAGACTTACCCAGAAAGACTCACAGCTGTAATCACTCTTAGACTTACCCAGAAAGACTCACAGCTGTAATCACTCTTAGACTTACCCAGAAAGACTCACAGCTGTAATCACTCTTAGACTTACCCAGAAAGACTCACAGCTGTAATCACTCTTAGACTTACCCAGAAAGACTCACAGCTGTAATCACTCTTAGACTTACCCAGAAAGACTCACAGCTGTAATCACTCTTAGACTTACCCAGAAAGACTCACAGCTGTAATCACTCTTAGACTTACCCAGAAAGACTCACAGCTGTAATCACTCTTAGACTTACCCAGAAAGACTCACAGCTGTAATCACTCTTAGACTTACCCAGAAAGACTCACAGCTGTAATCACTCTTAGACTTACCCAGAAAGACTCACAGCTGTAATCACTCTTAGACTTACCCAGAAAGACTCACAGCTGTAATCACTCTTAGACTTACCCAGAAAGACTCACAGCTGTAATCACTCTTAGACTTACCCAGAAAGACTCACAGCTGTAATCACTCTTAGACTTACCCAGAAAGACTCACAGCTGTAATCACTCTTAGACTTACCCAGAAAGACTCACAGCTGTAATCACTCTTAGACTTACCCAAAAAGACTCACAGCTGTAATCACTCTTAGACTTACCCAGAAAGACTCACAGCTGTAATCACTCTTAGACTTACCCAAAAAGACTCACAGCTGTAATCACTCTTAGACTTACCCAAAAAGACTCACAGCTGTAATCACTCTTAGACTTACCCAAAAAGACTCACAGCTGTAATCACTCTTAGACTTACCCAAAAAGACTCACAGCTGTAATCACTCTTAGACTTACCCAGAAAGAATCACTGCTGTAATCACTCTTAGACTTACCCAGAAAGAATCACTGCTGTAATCACTCTTAGACTTACCCAAAAAGACTCACAGCTGTAATCACTCTTAGACTTACCCAAAAAGACTCACAGCTGTAATCACTCTTAGACTTACCCAGAAAGACTCACAGCTGTAATCACTCTTAGACTTACCCCAAAAGACTCACAGCTGTAATCACTCTTAGACTTACCCCAAAAGACTCACAGCTGTAATCACTCTTAGACTTACCCCAAAAGACTCACAGCTGTAATCACTCTTAGACTTACCCAAAAAGACTCACAGCTGTAATCACTCTTAGACTTACCCAAAAAGACTCACAGCTGTAATCACTCTTAGACTTACCCAAAAAGACTCACAGCTGTAATCACTCTTAGACTTACCCAAAAAGACTCACAGCTGTAATCACTCTTAGACTTACCCAGAAAGAATCACTGCTGTAATCACTCTTAGACTTACCCAGAAAGAATCACTGCTGTAATCACTCTTAGACTTACCCAAAAAGACTCACAGCTGTAATCACTCTTAGACTTACCCAGAAAGACTCACAGCTGTAATCACTCTTAGACTTACCCCAAAAGACTCACAGCTGTAATCACTCTTAGACTTACCCCAAAAGACTCACAGCTGTAATCACTCTTAGACTTACCCCAAAAGACTCACAGCTGTAATCACTCTTAGACTTACCCAAAAAGACTCACAGCTGTAATCACTCTTAGACTTACCCAAAAAGACTCACAGCTGTAATCACTCTTAGACTTACCCAAAAAGACTCACAGCTGTAATCACTCTTAGACTTACCCAGAAAGACTCACAGCTGTAATCACTCTTAGACTTACCCAAAAAGACTCACAGCTGTAATCACTCTTAGACTCACCCAAAAAGACTCACAGCTGTAATCACTCTTAGACTCACCCAAAAAGACTCACAGCTGTAATCGTTGCCAAAGGTGTTTCTAACATGTACTGTCCTTTGGGTGGTGAACAATTCTTGATACACACGGAAACTGCAGCGCTGCAGTTCTTGACACAATCCGGTGCACCTGGCACCGGCTACCGTACCCCGTTCAAAGGCACTTACATTTTTTGTCTTGCCCATTCACCCTCTGAATGGCACACATACACAATCCATGTCTCAATTGTCTCAAGGCTTAAAAATCCTTCTTTAACCTGTCTCCTCCCCTTCATCTACACTGATTGAAGTGGATTTAACAAGTGACATCAATAAGGGATCACCTGGTCAGTCTATTTCATGGAAAGAGCAGGTGTTCTTAATGTTTTAAATACTCAGTGTGTATATAAGCCTTAATAAATATAATTAAAACTGTCTTTTAATTTGACACCCAATTTGACCTATGAACTATACACGTTGGTGCTCATGGGTCCTTTTGAATGGAAAGGACATCTCTCTCAGCAGACGAATCAGATGATAACACTGAGAATCACAGCCAGGGTTACAGCCCCAGCTGGGCTGTCATTGCTTATGTTTTTTACCTCTAGTTCTTTTTAGAGTGACACAATTTATCATTTGAAAAACATAAATCTTTATTTTGTTTGTACCTACCAAATCTCTTTCGATATCCACAACTGTCTAATGCCATGTATAGAGATGTTGCTTTGACTGCATTCAAATACATGTTTGATAAGCGGTGTAATTGATATTTCACAGATGCAAAAAAATTGCATTTTATTCGCGTTCTTTAAAAATATTTTAAATCTCTTTTGATATGTGTGTTGTCTGTTTTTGTTTCTGATAAACAACCATATGGCTTCCATCTGGAATGGGTCCACAAACAAGGTCTGTCCTGTCCCTTTTCAAAGGTGGGGGGATTCGTAGCTAAAGGTCGAAGGGGATTAGTTGAACCTTACAACACATACTGTACGTCCATAATGTTAGTGGTTAATTAAGAACAAGCCCCCCCCCAACTACCTTTCCTATCTCCCTCCCTACCTCCTTTCTTCCTTCCCTCTCTCTCCTACCTACCCTCTCTCCTACTACCCTCTGTCATTCTCCTCCCTCTCCACACATCCTTCCCTAGGGGTAAGTTGTAATTAATCAGTGTTTGGGAAGTCTCAACGAGGTCTGCATTCTATTCACCAAATGACAGATGATGGTGTACATGTATTTTTCCCCCCCGAAAATGAAAAGGGTGGAAAATTCAGGAGAAGAGAGGGGTGGGGGTAAGGATGGGGGCCAAGGGGGTGTAGAGATGGGGGGGCAGAGCAGAGGCGGAGGGGATCAAACAAATAGTTGCCTTTTTTACAGATTTCTTTTAACATTTTTAGCCTGTTTGTGTGGAGTTGTCTCCATATGTTGGGCGGTTAATAGTCTATTTAAAGAGCACTACTTGTAACTCTGCTGGATCTGCTCTGTTCCTCTTCAACTAATTACACATGTTGTGAGGTTATAGGATGCCAGAAAGAAAAACAAGTCTTCTTTAATCATCCTGGCTCCTTTGAACACTTTGACCAACTGTGACCAACCAACAAACAATGTATCTCTTGGCCATTAACTACACTATAATTTTGGCCAACTAAACTTCAGTCCTAGAGAGTGTATTTAGCATAGGGGCCTGTGTTTAATGAAATTCTATGAGGGTGAGAGACACACATGTTCCCCAAACCGAACAAGCAACTTGAAAGGTCTTTCTGGGCGGATGGGTTCGGGAAGAAGTCTGGTGTGTGTGTGTGAAGGGCTTCTCTTGCAGATGATATAATTATTGTTATTATTGAGAGAAGAGCAGGAAGGAACACCTGGTTCAGATATGTCTGGTTCAGGCAGTTGGGGAGGAGGACGCCCATAGCCAGACCTGGGTTCAGATTGTATTTGAAATCATTTCAAATAGTTCAGCTGTGCTTGATTGAGCTTGCCTGTCGCAGTGGAACAAATGGAAAAGTCTCAAAGCTGCAAACCCTGCCCCCCTGCACACTCCAGGCAGGCTAAAGCAAATAGTATTTGAACCCAGCTCTGCCCCATAGATTGCAGGTCCTGCTCTCTGTCTATCTGCTGCTGAGACGCTGCACACTCCTTATCATTACGCCCTGTCCTGGACAAAGGCATACAAAGCTCTACTGCAGCCCAAATGTTGTCTGCATGGTGGTGCAGGTTGAGTGTAGCATATTTTAAATCAAGCTTTATTGGTCACGTACACAGGTTTACAGATGTTATCGCAGGTGCAGCTAAATGATTGTGTTTCCAGCTCCAACATTGCAGTAATACCTAGCAATAAGGGAGACACTAAAGTTATTTAGTACTATATCTCTTGACACATTGATGAAAATAATCATGGCCTCTAAACCTTCAAGCTGCATACTGGACCCTATTCCAACTAAACTACTGAAAGAGCTGCTTCCATAGGCCCTCCTATGTTGAACATAATAAATGTCTCTCTATCCACCGGATGTGTACCAAACTCATTCAAAGTGGCAGTAATAAAGCCTCTCTTAAAAAGCCAAACCTTGACCCAGAAAATATAAAAACTATCGGCCTATATCGAATCTCCCATTCCTCTCAACAACAAAAAAAGCTGTTGCTCTGCAACTCACTGCCTTCCTGAAGACAAACAATGTATACGAAACGCTTCAGTCTGGTTTTAGACCCCATCATAGCACTGAGACTGCACTTGTGAAGGTGGGAAAATAACTTTTAATAATGTCAGACCGAGGCTCTGCATCTGTCCTCGTGCTCCTAGACCTTAGTGCTGTTTTTGATACCATCGATCACCACATTCTTTTGGGGAGATTGGAAACCCAAATTGGTCTACACGGACAAGTTCTGGCCTGGTTTAGATCTTATCTGTCGGAACGATATTAGTTTGTCTCTGTGGATGGCTTGGTCCTCTGACAAATCAACTGTAAATTTCGGTGTTTCTCAAGGCTCCGCTTTAGGACCACTATTGTTTTCACAATATATTTTACCTCTCGGTGATGTCATTCGGAAACATAATGTTAACTTTCACTGCTATGCGGACGACACACAGCTGTACATTTCAATTAAAAAATTGCCCTCCCTGGAGCCTGTGTTTCAGACATAAGGAAGTGGATGGCGGCAAATGTTCTACTTTTAAACATCCTCTATGCACTTCCTGATGAACCAAGTCATAGAGTCACGTATACGTCGATACTATTCTCAGAGGTGAATAGAGAAATGTCCCAGTCCGCGTGATCAATACCATCTTGAAGCAAAGATTCTTATTGGTCAGACCAGTTGAAGAGTCCTTACCACAGGAGCTTCCTGTTTTAAGTTTCTGCCTATACGTGGGGAGGAGCAGAATGGAGGTGGGATCTGATTTGCCGAAGGGAGGGCCTTACAGCTGTCCCGGAAGAGAGAGTAGCAATGATCCAGGGTCCGTGTTGCGCGTGTAGCACAGAAAATTTGTTTAGATTTCCTTTATTAAAGTCCCCAGCTACAATAAATGCTGCTTCAGGATATGTGGTTTCCAGTTTGCACATAGTCCAGTGAAGTTCCTTGAGCCATTGTGGTGTTGGCTTGGGGGAGAATATACACAGCAGTGACGATGACTGAAGAAAATGATCTCGGGAGATAATGCGTTTGGCAGTTGATGGTAAGGTATTTCAGATCAAGAGAACAAACGTACCCGAGTTACGTAAAACAGAGTATGTTACAGGCCCCGATGTCTCTCTGGAAGGAGATCCTTGCCCTGTGCTTGTCTACTTTATTGTCCAGGGACTGAACGTTAGTGAGTAATATACTCAGAAACAGTGGATGGGATGCACGCCGCTTGAGTCTGACTAGGCCCCAGTCCTTCTACCTCTTCTCCGGCATCAGCGTTTTGGTGCAGCCCCCGGGATGAATAGCGCTGCCTCGGGTAGTTCAAACAAAGGATCCAGGTCAGGG
This sequence comes from Salvelinus fontinalis, assembly GCF_029448725.1. Classification (NCBI taxonomy): domain Eukaryota; kingdom Metazoa; phylum Chordata; class Actinopteri; order Salmoniformes; family Salmonidae; genus Salvelinus; species Salvelinus fontinalis. Next base: position 75,210,506 of record NC_074667.1, read on the forward strand.
AAGCTGAATTTCTGCTCAAATTTCTGGTGATTTCTTCCTGGCTATAGGTAATAATGCACTAAAGATTCTGAGTGAATAATGTAAATACTGAAAGTTGTCTTGGAGCTAGAAACATGGCTTTATTTGTTATTGGTGCAATAACATCACCTGCCTGTTTACTCTCTTTTAACTCATCCAGTAGTATTTAGGAGTCCTCTTTAAGTCCTCATGGTATAGGGAAGGGACATGGGTCCCTCCCCTACACCATGTAAAGTAGTGGGTCCCTCCCCTACACCATGTAAAGTAGTGGGTCCCCCCCCCCTACACCATGTAAAGTAGTGGGTCCCCCCCCCTACACCATGTAAAGTAGTGGGTCCCTCCCCTACACCATGTAAAGTAGTGGGTCCCCCCCCTACACCATGTAAAGTAGTGGGTCCCTCCCCTACACCATGGAAAGTAGTGGGCCCCTCCCCTACACCATGGAAAGTAGTGGGCCCCTCCCCTACACCATGGAAAGTAGTGGGTCCCTCCCCTACACCATGGAAAGTAGTGGGTCCCTCCCCTACACCATGGAAAGTAGTGGGTCCCTCCCCTACACCATGGAAAGTAGTGGGTCCCTCCCCTACACCATGGAAAGTAGTGGGTCCCTCCCCTACACCATGGAAAGTAGTGGGTCCCTCCCCTACACCATGGAAAGTAGTGGGTCCCTCCCCTACACCATGGAAAGTAGTGGGTCCCTCCCCTACACCATGGAAAGTAGTGGGTCCCTCCCCTACACCATGGAAAGTAGTGGGTCCCTCCCCTACACCATGGAAAGTAGTGGGTCCCTCCCCTACACCATGGAAAGTAGTGGGTCCCTCCCCTACACCATGGAAAGTAGTGGGTCCCTCCCCTACACCATGGAAAGTAGTGGGCCCCTCCCCTACACCATGGAAAGTAGTGGGCCCCTCCCCTACACCATGGAAAGTAGTGGGTCCCTCCCCTACACCATGGAAAGTAGTGGGTCCCTCCCCTACACCATGGAAAGTAGTGGGTCCCTCCCCTACACCATGGAAAGTAGTGGGTCCCTCCCCTACACCATGGAAAGTAGTGGGTCCCTCCCCTACACCATGGAAAGTAGTGGGTCCCTCCCCTACACCATGGAAAGTAGTGGGTCCCTCCCCTACACCATGGAAAGTAGTGGGTCCCTCCCCTACACCATGGAAAGTAGTGGGTCCCTCCCCTACACCATGGAAAGTAGTGGGTCCCTCCCCTACACCATGGAAAGTAGTGGGTCCCTCCCCTACACCATGGAAAGTAGTGGGTCCCTCCCCTACACCATGGAAAGTAGTGGGTCCCTCCCCTACACCATGGAAAGTAGTGGGTCCCTCCCCTACACCATGGAAAGTAGTGGGTCCCTCCCCTACACCATGGAAAGTAGTGGGTCCCTCCCCTACACCATGGAAAGTAGTGGGTCCCTCCCCTACACCATGGAAAGTAGTGGGTCCCTCCCCTACACCATGGAAAGTAGTGGGTCCCTCCCCTACACCATGGAAAGTAGTGGGTCCCTCCCCTACACCATGGAAAGTAGTGGGTCCCTCCCCTACACCATGGAAAGTAGTGGGTCCCTCCCCTACACCATGGAAAGTAGTGGGTCCCTCCCCTACACCATGGAAAGTAGTGGGTCCCTCCCCTACACCATGGAAAGTAGTGGGTCCCTCCCCTACACCATGGAAAGTAGTGGGTCCCTCCCCTACACCATGGAAAGTAGTGGGTCCCTCCCCTACACCATGGAAAGTAGTGGGTCCCTCCCCTACACCATGGAAAGTAGTGGGTCCCTCCCCTACACCATGGAAAGTAGTGGGTCCCTCCCCTACACCATGGAAAGTAGTGGGTCCCTCCCCTACACCATGGAAAGTAGTGGGTCCCTCCCCTACACCATGGAAAGTAGTGGGTCCCTCCCCTACACCATGGAAAGTAGTGGGTCCCTCCCCTACACCATGGAAAGTAGTGGGTCCCTCCCCTACACCATGGAAAGTAGTGGGTCCCTCCCCTACACCATGGAAAGTAGTGGGTCCCTCCCCTACACCATGGAAAGTAGTGGGTCCCTCCCCTACACCATGGAAAGTAGTGGGTCCCTCCCCTACACCATGGAAAGTAGTGGGTCCCTCCCCTACACCATGGAAAGTAGTGGGTCCCTCCCCTACACCATGGAAAGTAGTGGGTCCCTCCCCTACACCGTGGAAAGTAGTGGGTCCCTCCCCTACACCGTGTAAAGTAGTGGGTCCCTCCCCTACACCGTGTAAAGTAGTGGGTCCCTACACCGTGTAAAGTAGTGGGTCCCTACACCGTGTAAAGTAGTGGGTCCCTACACCGTGTAAAGTAGTGGGTCCCTACACCGTGTAAAGTAGTGGGTCCCTACACCGTGTAAAGTAGTGGGTCCCTACACCGTGTAAAGTAGTGGGTCCCTACACCGTGTAAAGTAGTGGGTCCCTACACCGTGTAAAGTAGTGGGTCCCTACACCGTGTAAAGTAGTGGGTCCCTACACCGTGTAAAGTAGTGGGTCCCTACACCGTGTAAAGTAGTGGGTCCCTACACCGTGTAAAGTAGTGGGTCCCTACACCGTGTAAAGTAGTGGGTCCCTACACCGTGTAAAGTAGTGGGTCCCTACACCGTGTAAAGTAGTGGGTCCCTACACCGTGTAAAGTAGTGGGTCCCTACACCGTGTAAAGTAGTGGGTCCCTACACCGTGTAAAGTAGTGGGTCCCTACACCGTGTAAAGTAGTGGGTCCCTACACCGTGTAAAGTAGTGGGTCCCTACACCGTGTAAAGTAGTGGGTCCCTACACCGTGTAAAGTAGTGGGTCCCTACACCGTGTAAAGTAGTGGGTCCCTACACCGTGTAAAGTAGTGGGTCCCTCCCCCCCTACACCGTGTAAAGTAGTGGGTCCCTCCCCCCCTACACCGTGTAAAGTAGTGGGTCCCTCCCCCCCTACACCGTGTAAAGTAGTGGGTCCCTCCCCCCCTACACCGTGTAAAGTAGTGGGTCCCTCCCCCCCTACACCGTGTAAAGTAGTGGGTCCCTCCCCCCCTACACCGTGTAAAGTAGTGGGTCCCTCCCCCCCTACACCGTGTAAAGTAGTGGGTCCCTCCCCCCCTACACCGTGTAAAGTAGTGGGTCCCTCCCCCCCTACACCGTGTAAAGTAGTGGGTCCCTCCCCCCCTACACCGTGTAAAGTAGTGGGTCCCTCCCCCCCTACACCGTGTAAAGTAGTGGGTCCCTCCCCCCCTACACCGTGTAAAGTAGTGGGTCCCTCCCCCCCTACACCGTGTAAAGTAGTGGGTCCCTCCCCCCCTACACCGTGTAAAGTAGTGGGTCCCTCCCCCCCTACACCGTGTAAAGTAGTGGGTCCCTCCCCCCCTACACCGTGTAAAGTAGTGGGTCCCTCCCCCCCTACACCGTGTAAAGTAGTGGGTCCCTCCCCCCCTACACCGTGTAAAGTAGTGGGTCCCTCCCCCCCTACACCGTGTAAAGTAGTGGGTCCCTCCCCCCCTACACCGTGTAAAGTAGTGGGTCCCCCCCCCCCCCTACACCGTGTAAAGTAATGGGTCCCCCCCCCCCTACACCGTGTAAAGTAGTGGGTCCCCCCCCCCCTACACCGTGTAAAGTAGTGGGTCCCCCCCCCCTACACCGTGTAAAGTAGTGGGTCCCCCCCCCCTACACCGTGTAAAGTAGTGGGTCCCCCCCCCCTACACCGTGTAAAGTAGTGGGTCCCTCCCCTACACCGTGTAAAGTAGTGGGTCCCTCCCCTACACCGTGTAAAGTAGTGGGTCCCCCCCCCCCCCTACACCGTGTAAAGTAATGGGTCCCCCCCCCCCCTACACCGTGTAAAGTAGTGGGTCCCCCCCCCTACACCGTGTAAAGTAGTGGGTCCCTCCCCCCCTACACCGTGTAAAGTAGTGGGTCCCTCCCCCCCTACACCGTGTAAAGTAGTGGGTCCCTCCCCCCCTACACCGTGTAAAGTAGTGGGTCCCTCCCCCCCTACACCGTGTAAAGTAGTGGGTCCCTCCCCCCCTACACCGTGTAAAGTAGTGGGTCCCCCCCCCCCCCTACACCGTGTAAAGTAATGGGTCCCCCCCCCCCCCTACACCGTGTAAAGTAGTGGGTCCCCCCCCCCTACACCGTGTAAAGTAGTGGGTCCCCCCCCCCTACACCGTGTAAAGTAGTGGGTCCCCCCCCCCCTACACCGTGTAAAGTAGTGGGTCCCCCCCCCCCTACACCGTGTAAAGTAGTGGGTCCCTCCCCTACACAATGTAAAACATTTTGAGATCCTGTTGAAAAAGCACCAAATGCTCTTTTCATGACACAAACTGGTGAATCCAGGTGAAAGCTATGATCCCTTATTGATGCTGCTTGTTAAATCCACTTCAGCCAGTGTAGATGAAGGGGAGGAGACCAGTTAAAGAAAGATTTTTAAGCCTTGAGAGAATTGAGACATGGATTGTGTATGTGTGCCATTCAGAGAAGCATTGGAGTTAACATAGACCAGCATCCCTGTGGAACATTTTCAACACCATGCCCCAACAAATTGAGGATGCTTTAAGGGCAAAAGGGAGGTGTTCCTAATGTTTTGTACATTCAGTGTATGAACATATTAATAATAATTTTTATTATGATCAGAACTATTTCAGTAGGAAGTGTAGGTAAACTTTACCAGTTGATCCAAGACGACCAAATAACCCCCTTTCCTCTCCCTTTCTCTCCTTTCCTTCTTGTCCTCCTCCCCCTCCCAGCTCCAGAGAGTATGGTTAATATGTTATTAGTCCTGTCCGGCCGAGCCCCCTGTGTCCTCTATAGCCCTATAATATTCAGGGAGCATTGTGACCGAGGCCTGACCCTCCGTCTACCTCATGCTCAGCCAACAACTCGACCCCCCGTTCATCTGCCACGTGGGATGCAGACAGTTATTGGCACCACACCACCACCACGCCAGCCCCTCTCAACCGAAACTGCATTTGAAGTTTTAAAGATGCCAGTTGACTCTTGAGGCCATTTGACACATGGGGAGAAGAGGGGGAGAGGAGAGGAGAGGGGGAGGACATCAGAAGGAAAGGAAGGAGTGCTGGAGTCTTCCCTCTCCCTGGCAGCCAGGCAGGCAGCACCAAACCAGCATCCTGTAGCAACAGGAACAAAGGCCTGGCCTGTATATGGGGGCTGTAAAAGGCCATTGTGTTGGGAGGGTGGGTGTCGTAGAACTTGTAGCAGGCTTATTAGGAGGTGTTATGTCAACCCCCCTAAACACACACCACACACACACACACACACACACACACACACACACACACACACACACACACACACACACACACACACACACACACCCCATGGCCTGTTCCAAAGGTGTGATACTGTGGTCAGGGGGCTTACAGCCTGCTGATTGGATACAGGTGTGGCGGGTGGTGAGGCCCTGTTGTGTATGTATGTGTGTGTGTGTGTGTGACCAGCCTCCCGCTGAGAGCAGGGTGTTAACTCCAGGACGGCAGGCCCAGCAGCCCATTAGCTCAAGGCACCGCTCCGACACTTCATTCCCCGGCTAAATGAGAGATTGGGGAGATACCGCCTTCCTCTCTGTAGCAGTAAACATTTAGTTTAGTTCGTAGCCAGCTAGGTAGCTTCCTCAGAAAATGTGCCTTTTAACACTTTGAAAAGGCCTTGAGCAACGTTCGTTTGACCCCAAATAATGTCAGGTTTTTGCTCCCTGTAAGAGTAAGACTGAGGGTGTGTCTTTAGCCCAAAGTGTTAGACAGAGACACGGAGAGGAATAGAGTGGGGGGGAAAGAGTGTGTTGAAATATGGGAGAATCTGTTTAAGAGAGGAAGACCGTGTTGTATGACCTTTAGGATATGGTGTGATGAATAGGTAATGTTTGGGTTGAAAGCACAGGGAAGTGAGTGATGAGGATGGTGGATACCTCAGCTGATTGCTCCTCCTGTTCAGCCATGGTGGTCTAGTCTCTAGCCGCTCTCCCTCTTTCTGCTTCACTTCAAGCACAAACATCTGGAGGTGCAGGTCGGCGACTCGGGCAGGGAGAGGTGGGAGTTTGTGTGTGTGTTGATGGGAGTGTGTTGGGGGGAGTGGGGTTTGAACTCGTTGGGGGCCTCATCAATACACATCCTGAGAGGGGAGGAGAAACAGGCAGATTTCACATAAATCACATCCTGAGAGGGGGAGAGAAACAGGCAGATTTCAAGACTTTCACATAAATCATGCTTTGACGTCAATGGAAGATTTGAGCAAAAATTCAAGTTGCACATGTTGATATCCAGTTAGGACTCAGGTCTTTGTCAATTTGATAGGTGAATAAATAAACCAATGCAAATTCTGCACCATTAAATGTAGTGACACACGCACGGCAAGTGGTACCAGAGCACCAAGTCGAGGTCCAAAAGGCTTCTTAACAGCTTCTACCCCAAAGCCATAAGACTCCTGAACAGCTTATCAGAGGGCTACCCAGACAATTTGCATTGCCCCCCGGCCCCCTTCTTTTACACTGCTGCTTCTCTCTATTTATTATCTATGCATAGGCGCTTTACCTTCATGTACATATTACCTCAATTACCCTGACTAACCGGTACATTGACTCTGTACCGGTACCCCCTGTATATAGCCTCGCTATTGTTATTTACTGCTGCTCTTTAATTATTTGTTACTTTTATTTCTTATTTTTTACCTAACACGTTGGTTATGGGCTTGTAAGTAAGCATTTCACTGTAAGTTCTACACCTGTTGTATTCGGCGCATGTGACTAAAACCATTTGATTTGAACTCACTCACACACATATACGCATCTAGCACTGCGATGCGGTCTAAGCCACTGCACCGCAGTGCTAGAGGCGTCACTACAGTCCCGGGTTCGATCCCGGGCTGTAGAGTATCACAATCGGCCGTGATCAGGAGTCACATTTGGCCCTGCATCGTCCGGGCTAGGGGAGAGTTTGGCATTTACAAGTATGCCGTCATTGTAAATAAGATTTTCTTCTTAACTGACTTGCCTAGTTAAATATAGGTGAAATAAATCAAATAAAAATTCAATTGAACTACCATAGGCCTCACAGTAACAGGGCTTAATGGTCTGTGTTATAGTTTCCCAGACTTCTTTTTCCCTAGTTGGGGTTCATTTTGTGGCATCTTGTCTCAGAGATGAGGGCTTTTCTTACATAGCATGATGGAAATAAGAAGATATCTGATATGCAAGGCTGCCAGTGCCAGCCAGCTATCCAGTCAGCCAGCTATCCAGTCAGCCAGCTAATCAGTCAGCCAGCCAGCTATCCAGTCAGCCAGCTATACAGTCAGTCAGCTATACAGTCAGCCAGCTACACAGCCAGCCAGCTAATCAGTCAGCCAGCCAGCTTCCAGTCAGCCAGCTATACACACAGCCAGCTATACACACAGCCAGCCAGCTATCCAGCCAGCCATCCAGCTATACACACAGTCAGCCAGCTATACACACAGCCAGCCAGCTATACACACAGCCAGCCAGCTATACACACAGCCAGCCAGCTATCCAGTTAGCCAGCCAGCTATCCAGTTAGCCAGCCAGCTATACACACAGCCAGCCAGCTATCCAGTTAGCCAGCCAGCTATACACACAGCCAGCCAGCTATACACACAGCCAGCCAGCTATACACACAGCCAGCCAGCTATCCAGTTAGCCAGCCAGCTATACACACAGCCAGCCAGCTATCCAGTTAGCCAGCCAGCTATACACACAGCCAGCCAGCTATCCAGTTAGCCAGCCAGCTATACACACAGCCAGCCAGCTATCCAGTTAGCCAGCCAGCTATACACACAGCCAGCCAGCTATCCAGTTAGCCAGCCAGCTATACACACAGCCAGCCAGCTATCCAGTTAGCCAGCCAGCTATACACACAGCCAGCCAGCTATCCAGTTAGCCAGCCAGCTATCCACACAGCCAGCCAGCTATCCAGTTAGCCAGCCAGCTATACACACAGCCAGCCAGCTATACACACAGCCAGCCAGCTATACACACAGCCAGCCAGCTATACACACAGCCAGCCAGCTATCCAGTTAGCCAGCCAGCTATACACACAGCCAGCCAGCTATCTAGTTAGCCAGCCAGCTATACACACAGCCAGCCAGCTATCCAGTTAGCCAGCCAGCTATACACACAGCCAGCCAGCTATCCAGTTAGCCAGCCAGCTATCCACACAGCCAGCCAGCTATCCAGTTAGCCAGCCAGCTATACACACAGCCAGCCAGCTATCCAGTTAGCCAGCCAGCTATACACACAGCCAGCCAGCTACCCAGTTAGCCAGCCAGCTATCCAGTTAGCCAGCCAGCTATCCAGTTATCCAGCCAGCTATACACACAGCCAGCCAGCTATCCAGTTAGCCAGCCAGCTATACACACAGCCAGCCAGTTATCCAGTTAGCCAGCCAGCTATCCAGTTAGCCAGCCAGCTATCCAGTTAGCCAGCCAGCTATCCAGTTAGCCAGCCCATCCACCATCCCTCAACTGGAGCATCTACTGTCCTACTCAACTTAGTGTAGTAGTGTCCCACAGCTGGGCTCATTTTTAATTATTTTAGTTTTGCTGTTAAACAGTATTCCAACTAGTGGGTTATTTTATACATCCAATCATTCATATAAGCATGTAATTCTATAGGTTATTGTTCATTCAAGCTTGCTCTTCAGTAAGACAGCAGATTGTCTGAGTGTTGGCAACGTGGTTGTGATGTATTGATATGTGTCACTGTCTGCCAGTTGTTCTTGTGGTCTTACCATCCATCCATTCCCCTCTTTCTCTCTCTCTCTCTCTGCAGGGGCTCCAGGTTCAGTCAAGTTCTGACGAGAATGGTCGGAAGCTCGGGGTCACATTCCGAACAGACAGTGAGTCTTTCTCACAGTTAACCCTTGTTTAAATGTTATCTCCACATTTATACAATTATAGAATTGTAACTGTTTACTATTTAACATGAAAACTGCCTTCCATTCCAACCTAAAGTTGCCACTTCTCAGAGTCCCATCCCTGACCAAACTTCTCCCAGCCCCCCCCCCCCCCCCCAAGTTAATTACTCCAGAAGTCAAAGTTTTCTCTCTTGTAGCAAAGTTTTCTCTCTTGTAGCAAATCCGGATTTTCTCAGCAGTCGGCTGCTATTGTCCTTGACTGTCAGAGGGGAACAGCTTTTCAGAAAAGCGTCTCTGTGGTTTAGCATCACAATCGACTGCAGCTCAGAGCCAGGGGGCGTGTGTGATACAGCCCGCTGCTCCTCTTCCTCTACCTGAGAGAGAAGAGAGGACATAGGGATCATTAACAAAAGAGATCGGAGAGGAGAGGAGGGGAGCGGAGCAGAGGGGACAGCTCCTTGCATGGCTGCACATTCTCTTCCCCAGGCTTGGCTCAGAGAGAATCTCACCCACCCACCTGTCCATCAGTCCCACCCAGCCGTTCCCGTCCATCAGTCACGTCCATCAGCCTTCACCCAGGGAGCCCTGTTCTGTTCTGAACTCTCCATCTTAACCATACTCTATGTTCTGAGCTCTCTGATCCATCCTCGTTCTTCTCTTCTCTCTCTGTTGTGATCTGTGGTGTGAGGTGGGTTATCTGTGTGGTAGATGAGGTCGGAAGGGCTTCTGCTTCTGTTAATAAAGGTTGTTTTGAAATTGAAAATAGTTTTTATCTATGTTCATCAACCTTCTCTCCTCTCTGTCTTTTAACATAGTCTAATTGTGATACGTCCTCTTTCTTCTCTCCTCTGTTCTTCTCCGCCAGATTGCTCTGTGAACTGGAGCCCATTGGGGAAGCATGCCATCTATGAGGTGAACAATGTGACGTTCAGCCACCTCTCCTGTGACAGCCAGGCTGCTGTGGTGGTCCACTGGATGAGCAGCCCTCTGGGTATGTAACCAAGCCATCTACACCCGCACTGTCTATGGAATTAGAACGTTCACCATGATGAAATAAAGTAGATGCCCAGGACCTCTGGGTATGAGGTATGTACTAGAGGTCGAACGATTATGATTTTTCAACGCCGATACCGATTATTGGAGGACCGAAAAAAGCCGATACCGATTAATCAGCCGTTTTTTATTTAATTTATTTGTAATAATGACAATTACAACAATACTGAATGAACACTTATTTTAACTTAATATAATACATCACTAAAATCAATTTAGCCTCAAATAAATAATGAAACATGTTCAATTTGGTTTAAATAATGCAAAAACAGTGTTGGAGAAGAAAGTAAAAGTGCAATATGTGCCATGTAAGAAAGCTAACGTTTAAGTTCCTTGCTCGGAAAATGAGAACATATGAAAGCTGGTGGTTCCTTTTAACAGGAGTCTTCAATATTCCCAGGTAAGCAGTTTCAGGTTGTAGTTATTATAAATATTATAGGACTATTTCTCTCTATACGATTTGTATTTCATATACCTTTGACTATTGGATGTTCTTATAGGCACTTTAGTATTGCCAGTGATACAGTATAGCTTCCGTCCCTCTCCTCGCTCCTACCTGGGCTCGAACCAGGAACACAACGACAACAGCCACCCTCGAAGCAGCGTTACCCATGCAGAGCAAGGGGAACAACTACTCCAAGTCTCAGAGCGAGTGACGTTTGAAACGCTATTAGCGCGCACCCCGCTAACTAGCTAGCCATTTCACATCGGTTACACCAGCCTAATCTCGGGAGTTGATAGGCTTGAAGTCATAAACAGCGCAATGCTTGAAGCATTGCAAAGAGCTGCTGGCAAAACGCACTTTGGATAAAAGTGTCTGCCAAATGACAAATGACATATACGAAAGTGCTGTTTGAATGAATGCTTACGAGCCTGCTGATGCCTACCATCGCTCAGTCAGACTGCTCTATCAAATTATAGACTTAATTATAACATAATAACACACAGAAATACAAGCCTTAGGTCATTAATATGGTAGAATCCGGAAAATATAATCTCAAACAAAACGTTTATTCTTTCAGTGAAATACGGAACCATTCCGTATTTTATCTAACGGGTGGCATCCATAAGTCTAAATATTCCTGTTACATTGCACAACCTTCAATGTTATGTCATAATTACGTAAAATTCTGGCAAATAAGTTCGCAATGAGCCAGGCGGCCCAAAATGTTGCATATACTCTGACTCTGCGTGCAATGAACGCAAGAGAAGTGACACAATTTCACCTGGTTAATATTGCCTGCTAACCTGGATTTATTTTAGCTAAATATGCAGGTTTAAAATATATACTTCTGTGTATTGATTTTAAGAAAGGCATTGATGTTTATGGTTAGATACACGTTGGAGCGAATGCGCACTGCATCGATTATATGCAACGCAGGACACGCTAGATAAACTATTAATATAATCAACCATGTGTAGTTATAACTAGTGATTTTGATTGTTTTTTTACAAGATAAGTTTAATGCTAGCTAGCAACTTACCTTGGCTTCTTACTGCATTCGCGTAACAGGCGTTGGACTAGTTAACCGTAAGGTTGCAAGATTGAATCCCTGAGCTGACAAGGTAAAAATCTGTTGTTCTGCCCCTGAACAAGGCAGTTAACCCACCATTCCTAGGCCGTCATTGAAAATAAGAATGTGTTCTTAACTGACTTGCCTAGTTAAATAAAGGTGTAAAAAAATAAATATATATAAAATTGTAAAAATCGGCGTCCAAAATTACCAATTCCCGAATGTTATGAAAACTTGAAATCGGCCCTAATTAATCGGCCATTCCGATTTAATCGGTCGACCTCTAGTATGTACAGCTATGCTCACTGGCGTGCTACACACCGCAGCATCCCCCGGCATGAGATTAGCTATAAACCTGCACATTTTTCTCTTTGTTCTATGGGAAAATGTGTGGAATTGTATGAAGTTAGCTGTTTTCTAGAGTAGTTATGGACTGGAGATGAAAAACGTCCCTCTGTGATTAGATTTGAGCAGTCATTCATAGGGAGGGAAAAATTGTGTAACTGTTAAATTGTTTTCGATAGATCACATTACATTTGGGAGACACCATAACATTTTAAAACCTTGGTATGTGCATGTGTGTGTTTGCTTTCTACGCCTGGTGACACACAGGAGTGGTTTATGTTTATCTTCAGTATTTCAGGGCAGGCTGGGTTGAAGGGAGTAGAGTTTGTAGAGGAAAGAGGTTTGGGAACAGGAGAGGAGAGGAGAAGAGAGAAAAGGCTAATCTTCAAAGCCCTGTGTTGTCGTGTTGTTGGTCCTGATCACAGACACAGTTTACCTCCCCCAGCCCTGTGTTGTCGTGTTGGGCTTGTCCTGATCACAGACCCAGGTTACCTCCCCAGCCCTGTGTTGTTGGTCCTGATCACAGACACAGGTTACCTCCCCCAGCCCTGTGTTGTTGGTCCTGATCACAGACCCAGGTTACCTCCCCCAGCCCTTTGTTGTCGTGTTGGGCTTGCCCTGATCACAGACCCAGGTTACCTCCCCCAGCTCTGTGTTGTTGGTCCTGATCACTGACCCAGGTTACCTCCCCCAGCCCTGTGTTGTTGGTCCTGATCACAGACCCAGGTTACCTCCCCCAGCTTTGTGTTGTTGGTCCTGATCACAGACCCAGGTTACCTCCCCCAGCTCTGTGTTGTTGGTCCTGATCACAGACCCAGGTTACCTCCCCCAGCCCTGTGTTGTTGGTCCTGATCACAGACCCAGGTTACCTCCCCCAGCCCTGTGTTGTTGGTCCTGATCACAGACCCAGGTTACCTCCCCCAGCCCTGTGTTGTTGATCCTGATCACAGACCCAGGTTACCTCCCCCAGCCCTGTGTTGTTGGTCCTGATCACAGACCCAGGTTACCTTCCCCAGCCCTGTGTTGTCGTGTTGGGCTTGTCCTGATCACAGACCCAGGTTACCTCCCCCAGCTCTGTGTTGTTGGTCCTGATCACAGACCCAGGTTACCTCCCCCAGCCCTGTGTTGTTGGTCCTGATCACTGACCCAGGTTACCTCCCCCAGCCCTGTGTTTGGTCCTGATCAAAGACCCAGGTTACCTCCCCCAGCCCTGTGTTGTTGGTCCTGATCAAAGACCCAGGTTACCTCCCCCAGCCCTTTGTTGTCGTGTTGGGCTTGTCCTGATCACAGACCCAGGTTACCTCCCCCAGCCCTGTGTTGTTGGTCCTGATCACAGACCCAGGTTACCTCCCCCAGCCCTGTGTTGTTGGTCCTGATCACAGACCCAGGTTACCTCCCCCAGCCCTGTGTTGTTGGTCCTGATCAAAGACCCAGGTTACCTCCCCCAGCCCTGTGTTGTTGGTCCTGATCAAATACCCAGGTTACCTCCCCAGCAGGCCCCTGACAGGGAAGAGATCCATACCCTACACAACAAAGCTGTGATTTGTCTGTGAAGGAATGTGTGTGTGTGTGTGTGTTCGCTTGTGTGTTTGTCTTGACTGTCTCTGTTTGCACGCGATCTGTGCCTGTGTGACAGAGAGAGAGCAAGACTAAGAGAAAGGGAGGCCTCCTCTGCTTCCGTCTGCTGAGGCGCTATTGAACTTGGTAAAGTGAAGCCTTGGCTGATCCTCAGGACAATGCAGCTTGTTGTTCTCCGGGGGTTAATCCCTGGGACACTGCTCAGGTAGAGGGTTTCACATAGATGGAGGAAAATAAAAGGATAAGAGCGAAAGAAAGGGGGGGGGGGGAGGAGGGAGGGAGCTGAAGCTTCCGGCCCCAGGACAAAAACATGCCTGGAGACAGACAACCTAACCAGTCCGACAGCTTTTTCTTCCCAGTTTTCTCTCTCTCTCTCTGTGTGTGTTGACGGTGAGACTGATGGTATCTGTGTGGAGGTAGAGGAGAGGAGGAGGTGTGTAGTTACAGCCACCACAAAGAGGAGGCTCTTTCAGCTCCTCAGCTTGAACACACATACACGGAGCCTCCGCTCCCCACCGAGGTAACAGGAGCCACAGGGAATGTGTGTTTTCTGCCTCTGCTGTTGCCTCGGACTGATAAAGCAGAAACATAATTAACAGGGAGGTGCGCTGGCACACTTTGAAGGGCACGGGAATGCTCCCTTGGCACGCAGACACCCTCCCTCCTGTCCTCTGCAAACATGGGTTCAAATGCTATTTCAAATCTATTTATAAAGCGTAGCTGTGCTTGCTTAAGCTTGCCTGTTGCTATGAATCAATCGAGAAGTGCTAAAAGTGCAAATCCTGCCCACCTGGCATTCCAGACAGGCTAAGACGCACCTGCTCGCTCACTCAGACACTGACACATCACCCTTTCCCTTCTCTTTGTTTTATGTTTCTGTTTCTTCCTGTTGTTAATCTGGCGTTGTTCTGTTTTTTCATCTCTGTCTCTTCCTGTTGTTAATCTGGCGTTGTTCTGTTTTTTCATCTCTGTCTCTTCCTGTTGTTAATCTGGCGTTGTTCTGTTTTTTCATCTCTGTCTCTTCCTGTTGTTAATCTGGCGTTGTTCTGTTTTTTAATCTCTGTCTCTTCCTGTTGTTAATCTGGCGTTCTATTTTTTCATCTCTGTCTCTTCCTGTTGTTAATCTGGCGTTGTTCTGTTTTTTCATCTCTGTCTCTTCCTGTTGTTAATCTGGCGTTGTTCTGTTTTTTCATCTCTGTTTCTTCCTGTTGTTAATCTGGCGTTGTTCTGTTTTTTCATCTCTGTTTCTTCCTGTTGTTAATCTGGCGTTGTTCTGTTTTTTCATCTCTGTCTCTTCCTGTTGTTAATCTGGCGTTGTTCTGTTTTTTTCATCTCTGTCTCTTCCTGTTGTTAATCTGGCGTTGTTCTGTTTTTTCATCTCTGTTTCTCCCTGTTGTTAATCTGGCGTTGTTCTGTTTTTTCATCTCTGTTTCTTCCTGTTGTTAATCTGGCGTTGTTCTGTTTTTTCATCTCTGTCTCTTCCTGTTGTTCATCTGGCGTTGTTCTGTTTTTTCATCTCTGTCTCTTCCTGTTGTTCATCTGGCGTTGTTCTGTTTTTTCATCTCTGTCTCTTCCTGTTGTTCATCTGGCGTTGTTCTGTTTTTTCATCTCTGTCTCTTCCTGTTGTTAATCTGGCGTTGTTCTGTTTTTTCATCTCTGTCTCTTCCTGTTGTTCATCTGGCGTTGTTCTGTTTTTTCATCTCTGTCTCTTCCTGTTGTTCATCTGGCGTTGTTCTGTTTTTTCATCTCTGTCTCTTCCTGTTGTTCATCTGGCGTTGTTCTGTTTTTTCATCTCTGTCTCTTCCTGTTGTTCATCTGGCGTTGTTCTGTTTTTTCATCTCTGTCCCTTCCTGTTGTTAATCTGGCGTTGTTCTGTTTTTTCATCTCTGTCTCTTCCTGTTGTTAGTCTGGCGTTGTGTTTTTTCATCTCTGTCTCTTCCTGTTGTTAATCTGGCGTTGTTCTGTTTTTTCATCTCTGTCTCTTCCTGTTGTTAGTCTGGCGTTGTGTTTTTTCATCTCTGTCTCTTCCTGTTGTTAATCTGGCGTTGTTCTGTTTTTTCATCTCTGTCTCTTCCTGTTGTTAGTCTGGCGTTGTGTTTTTTCATCTCTGTCTCTTCCTGTTGTTAATCTGGCGTTGTTCTGTTTTTTCATCTCTGTCTCTTCCTGTTGTTAATCTGGCGTTGTTCTGTTTTTTCATTTCTGTCTCTTCCTGTTGTTAGTCTGGCGTTGTTCTGTTTTTTCATCTCTGTCTCTTCCTGTTGTTAATCTGGCATTGTTCTGTTTTTTCATCTCTGTCTCTTCCTGTTGTTAA
Organism: Salvelinus fontinalis; assembly: GCF_029448725.1. NCBI lineage: Eukaryota > Metazoa > Chordata > Actinopteri > Salmoniformes > Salmonidae > Salvelinus > Salvelinus fontinalis. The sequence continues at coordinate 75,226,193 of NC_074667.1, forward strand.
TCTGGCGTTGTTCTGTTTTTTCATCTCTGTCTCTTCCTGTTGTTAGTCTGGCGTTGTGTTTTTTCATCTCTGTCTCTTCCTGTTGTTAATCTGGCGTTGTTCTGTTTTTTCATCTCTGTCTCTTCCTGTTGTTAGTCTGGCGTTGTGTTTTTTCATCTCTGTCTCTTCCTGTTGTTAATCTGGCGTTGTTCTGTTTTTTCATCTCTGTCTCTTCCTGTTGTTAATCTGGCGTTGTTCTGTTTTTTCATTTCTGTCTCTTCCTGTTGTTAGTCTGGCGTTGTTCTGTTTTTTCATCTCTGTCTCTTCCTGTTGTTAATCTGGCGTTGTTCTGTTTTTTCATCTCTGTCTCTTCCTGTTGTTAATCTGGCGTTGTTCTGTTTTTTCATCTCTGTTTCTTCCTGTTGTTAATCTGGCGTTGTTCTGTTTTTTCATCTCTGTTTCTTCCTGTTGTTAATCTGGCGTTGTTCTGTTTTTTCATCTCTGTCTCTTCCTGTTGTTAATCTGGCGTTGTTCTGTTTTTTTCATCTCTGTCTCTTCCTGTTGTTAATCTGGCGTTGTTCTGTTTTTTCATCTCTGTTTCTCCCTGTTGTTAATCTGGCGTTGTTCTGTTTTTTCATCTCTGTTTCTTCCTGTTGTTAATCTGGCGTTGTTCTGTTTTTTCATCTCTGTCTCTTCCTGTTGTTCATCTGGCGTTGTTCTGTTTTTTCATCTCTGTCTCTTCCTGTTGTTCATCTGGCGTTGTTCTGTTTTTTCATCTCTGTCTCTTCCTGTTGTTCATCTGGCGTTGTTCTGTTTTTTCATCTCTGTCTCTTCCTGTTGTTAATCTGGCGTTGTTCTGTTTTTTCATCTCTGTCTCTTCCTGTTGTTCATCTGGCGTTGTTCTGTTTTTTCATCTCTGTCTCTTCCTGTTGTTCATCTGGCGTTGTTCTGTTTTTTCATCTCTGTCTCTTCCTGTTGTTCATCTGGCGTTGTTCTGTTTTTTCATCTCTGTCTCTTCCTGTTGTTCATCTGGCGTTGTTCTGTTTTTTCATCTCTGTCCCTTCCTGTTGTTAATCTGGCGTTGTTCTGTTTTTTCATCTCTGTCTCTTCCTGTTGTTAGTCTGGCGTTGTGTTTTTTCATCTCTGTCTCTTCCTGTTGTTAATCTGGCGTTGTTCTGTTTTTTCATCTCTGTCTCTTCCTGTTGTTAGTCTGGCGTTGTGTTTTTTCATCTCTGTCTCTTCCTGTTGTTAATCTGGCGTTGTTCTGTTTTTTCATCTCTGTCTCTTCCTGTTGTTAGTCTGGCGTTGTGTTTTTTCATCTCTGTCTCTTCCTGTTGTTAATCTGGCGTTGTTCTGTTTTTTCATCTCTGTCTCTTCCTGTTGTTAATCTGGCGTTGTTCTGTTTTTTCATTTCTGTCTCTTCCTGTTGTTAGTCTGGCGTTGTTCTGTTTTTTCATCTCTGTCTCTTCCTGTTGTTAATCTGGCGTTGTTCTGTTTTTTCATTTCTGTCTCTTCCTGTTGTTAGTCTGGCGTTGTTCTGTTTTTTCATCTCTGTCTCTTCCTGTTGTTAATCTGGCGTTGTTCTGTTTTTTTCATCTCTGTCTCTTCCTGTTGTTAATCTGGCGTTGTTCTGTTTTTTCATCTCTGTCTCTTCCTGTTGTTAATCTGGCGTTGTTCTGTTTTTTCATCTCTGTCTCTTCCTGTTGTTAATCTGGCGTTGTTCTGTTTTTTCATCTCTGTCTCTTCCTGTTGTTAGTCTGGCGTTGTGTTTTTTCATCTCTGTCTCTTCCTGTTGTTAATCTGGCGTTGTTCTGTTTTTTCATCTCTGTCTCTTCCTGTTGTTAGTCTGGCGTTGTGTTTTTTCATCTCTGTCTCTTCCTGTTGTTAATCTGGCGTTGTTCTGTTTTTTCATCTCTGTCTCTTCCTGTTGTTAATCTGGCGTTGTTCTGTTTTTTCATCTCTGTCTCTTCCTGTTGTTAATCTGGCGTTGTTCTGTTTTTTTTCATCTCTGTCTCTTCCTGTTGTTCATCTGGCGTTGTTCTGTTTTTTCATCTCTGTCTCTTCCTGTTGTTCATCTGGCGTTGTTCTGTTTTTTCATCTCTGTCTCTTCCTGTTGTTAATCTGGCGTTGTTCTGTTTTTTCATCTCTGTCTCTTCCTGTTGTTAATCTGGCGTTGTTCTGTTTTTTCATCTCTGTTTCTTCCTGTTGTTAATCTGGCGTTGTTCTGTTTTTTCATCTCTGTCTCTTCCTGTTGTTAATCTGGCGCTGTTCTGTTTTTTCATCTCTGTCTCTTCCTGTTGTTAATCTGGCGTTGTTCTGTTTTTTTCATCTCTGTCTCTTCCTGTTGTTAATCTGGCGTTGTTCTGTTTTTTCATCTCTGTCTCTTCCTGTTGTTAATCTGGCGTTGTTCTGTTTTTTTCATCTCTGTCTCTTCCTGTTGTTCATCTGGCGTTGTTCTGTTTTTTTCATCTCTGTCTCTTCCTGTTGTTAATCTGGCGTTGTTCTGTTTTTTCATCTCTGTCTCTTCCTGTTGTTAATCTGGCATTGTTCTGTTTTTTCATCTGTTTTTTTGTTTGTTTAGTTTCTACAATTGTAACGCTACTTTGGGTCCTTGCAAAGCGCTATATAAATCACATATAGTATTATTATTATTAAAACAAATACTCAAAGTATTTGAAAGATTGCAAATAGTATTTGAACCCATGTCAAGTACTCTCCCAGGGCACAGCCTCTTTCTCCTGCTGGTTCATATTATGGTCTCTCATAAAAAGGAAGAAAAAAGGTCTCTGACCGTGTGTGTGCGTGCGTGTGTGTGCGTGCGTGTGTGCGTGCGTGCGTGTGTGTGCGTGCGTGTGTGTGTGTGCGTGTGTGCGTGCGTGCGTGTGTGTGTGCGTGTGTGTGTGCGTGTGTGTGTGTGTATATTACTATTCTCGTGGGTTCCGGAAATCACCAAATGTCCCCACAAGGATAGTAAAACAAGGAAAATTCTACCAAGAGGGGATTTCTCCCATATCCCCACGAAGACAAAATCTATATTAGGGTTACATTTAGGGTTATGCTTAGGGGTTAGGGTTCGTGTCACAATTAGTAGTTAGGGTTAGGGGTTAGAAGTTAGGGTTATGTTAGTAGTTATGGTTAGTAGTTAGGGTTAGGGGTTAGAAGTTAGGGTTATGTTAGTAGTTATGGTTAGTAGTTAGGGTTAGGGGTTAGAAGTTAGGGTTATGTTAGTAGTTATGGTTAGTAGTTAGGGTTAGGGGTTAGAAGTTAGGGTTATGTTAGTAGTTATGGTTAGTAGTTAGGGTTATGATTAGTATTTAGGGTTAGGATTAGTAGTCAGGGTTAGGGGTTAGTAGTTAGGGTTAGTAGTAAGGTTTAGGGGTTAGTAGTTAGGGTTAGTAGTTAGGGTTAGTGTTAGTAGTAAGGTTTAGTGGTTAGTAGTTAGCGTTAGTAGTTAGGGTTAGGGTTATTAGTTAGTGTTAGGGGTTAGGTTTAGGGGTTAGTAGTTAGGGTTAGTGGTTAGTAGTTTGGGTTAGGGTTATTAGTTAGTGTTAGGTTTAGGGGTTAGTAGTTAGGGTTAGGGGTTAGTGGTTAGGGTTAGGGAAATAGGATTTTGAATGAAAATAAATTTTAAGACCCCACAAGGATAGTAAAATGTGTTTATCTTTACATGGTTCTTCACTTTATTTGTGCCTTTATCATGTTTTGGCCCGAAACCCTTGCTCATCAGTCAGGTCTGTCTGACCTGTACTACAGACAAGGAGGAGGAATGTAGAATTCATCCTGTCTGTCTGACCTGTACTACAGACAAGGAGGAGGAATGTAGAATCCGTCCTGTCTGTCTGACCTGTACTACAGACAAGGAGGAGGAATGTAGAATCCATCCTGTCTGTCTGACCTGTACTACAGACAAGGAGGAGGAATGTAGAATCCATCCTGTCTGTCTGACCTGTACTACAGACAAGGAGGAGGAATGTAGAATCCATCCTGTCTGTCTGACCTGTACTACAGACAAGGAGGAGGAATGTAGAATCCATCCTGTCTGTCTGTGCCCCTACAGCATGAGTTCCATCCTGTCTGACTGTTCCCCTACAGCATGAGTTCCATCCTGTCTGACTGTGCCCCTAAACTATGAGTTCCATCCTGTCTGACTGTGCCCCTAAACTATGAGTTCCATCCTGTCTGACTGTGCCCCTAAACTATGAGTTCCATCCTGTCTGACTGTGCCCCTAAACTATGAGTTCCATCCTGTCTCACTGTGCCCCTAAACTATGAGTTCCATTCTGTATGACCGTGCCCAGCCCCTACACAATGAGTTCCATCCTGTCTGACTGTGCCCAGCCCCTGCACTATGAGTTCCATCCTGTCTGACTGTGCCCAGCCCCTGCACTATGAGTTCCATCCTGTCTGACTGTGCCCAGCCCCTACACTATGAGTTCCATCCTGTCTGACTGTGCCCCTAAACTATGAGTTCCATCCTGTCTGACTGTGCCCAGCCCCTAAACTATGAGTTCCATCCTGTCTCACTGTGCCCCTAAACTATGAGTTCCATTCTGTATGACCGTGCCCAGCCCCTACACAATGAGTTCCATCCTGTCTGACTGTGCCCAGCCCCTGCACTATGAGTTCCATCCTGTCTGACTGTGCCCAGCCCCTACACTATGAGTTCCATCCTGTCTGACCGTGCCCAGCCCCTACAGCAAGAGTTCCATCCTGTCTGACTGTGCCCAGCCCCTACAGCATGAGTTCCATCCTGTCTGACTGTGCCCAGCCCCTAAACTATGAGTTCCATCCTGTCTGACTGTGCCCAGCCCCTACAGCATGAGTTCCATCCTGTCTGACTGTGCCCAGCCCCTACAGCAAGAGTTCCATCCTGTCTGACTGTGCCCAGCCCCTACAGCATGAGTTCCATCCTGTCTGACTGTGCCCAGACCCTAAACTATGAGTTCCATCCTGTCTGACTGTGCCCCTAAACTATGAGTTCCATCCTGTCTGACTGTGCCCCTAAACTATGAGTTCCATCCTGTCTGACTGTGCCCCTAAACTATGAGTTCCATCCTGTCTGACTGTGCCCCTAAACTATGAGTTCCATCCTGTCTGACTGTGCCCCTAAACTATGAGTTCCATCCTGTCTGACTGTGCCCCTACAGCATGAGTTCCATCCTGTCTGACTGTGCCCAGCCCCTAAACTATGAGTTCCATCCTGTCTCACTGTGCCCCTAAACTATGAGTTCCATCCTGTCTGACTGTGCCCCTAAACTATGAGTTCCATCCTGTCTGACTGTGCCCCTAAACTATGAGTTCCATCCTGTCTGACTGTGCCCCTAAACTATGAGTTCCATCCTGTCTGACTGTGCCCCTAAACTATGAGTTCCATCCTGTCTGACTGTGCCCCTAAACTATGAGTTCCATCCTGTCTGACTGTGCCCCTAAACTATGAGTTCCATCCTGTCTGACTGTGCCCCTAAACTATGAGTTCCATCCTGTCTGACTGTGCCCCTACAGCATGAGTTCCATCCTGTCTGACTGTGCCCAGCCCCTAAACTATGAGTTCCATCCTGTCTCACTGTGCCCCTAAACTATGAGTTCCATCCTGTCTGACTGTGCCCCTACAGCATGAGTTCCATCCTGTCTGACTGTGCCCAGCCCCTGCACTATGAGTTCCATCCTGTCTGACTGTGCCCAGCCCCTACACTATGAGTTCCATCCTGTCTGACCGTGCCCAGCCCCTACAGCAAGAGTTCCATCCTGTCTGACTGTGCCCAGCCCCTACAGCATGAGTTCCATGAGGAGGATGATGGTAAAATGTTGTTAAGGAGGATGAGGAGGATGATGGTAATATGTTGATGAGGAGGATGATGGTAATATGTTGATGAGGAGGATGATGGTAATATGTTGTTGATGTTGAGGAGGATGATGTTAATATGTTGTTGATGATGTTGAGGAGGATGATGGTAATATGTTGTTGATGTTGATGAGGAGGATGATGGTAATATGTTGTTGATGATGTTGAGGAGGATGATGGTAATATGTTGTTGATGCTGATGAGGAGGATGATGGTAATATGTTGTTGATGATGATGAGGAGGATGATGGTAATATGTTGTTGATGATGATGAGGAGGATGATGGTAATATGTTGTTGATGATGATGAGGAGGATGATGGTAATATGTTGTTGATGATGATGAGGAGGATGATGGTAATATGTTGTTGATGAGGAGGATGATGGTAATATGTTGTTGATGAGGAGGATGATGGTAATATGTTGTTGATGATGATGAGGAGGATGATGGTAATATGTTGTTGATGAGGAGGATGATGGTAATATGTTGTTGTTGATGAGGAGGATGATGGTAATATGTTGTTGATGAGGATGATGGTAATATGTTGATGATGAGGAGGATGATGGTAATATGTTGTTGTTGATGATGAGGAGGATGATGGTAATATGTTGTTGATGATGATGTTGAGGAGGATGATGGTAATATGTTGTTGATGTTGAGGAGGATGATGGTAATATGTTGTTGATGCTAATGAGGAGGATGATGGTAATATGTTGTTGATGATGTTGAGGAGGATGATGGTAATATGTTGTTGATGAGGAGGATGATGGTAATATGTTGTTGTTGATGTTGAGGAGGATGATGGTAATATGTTGTTGATGATGTTGAGGAGGATGATGGTAATATGTTGTTGATGCTGATGAGGAGGATGATGGTAATATGTTGTTGATGATGTTGAGGAGGATGATGGTAATATGTTGTTGATGATGTTGAGGAGGATGATGGTAATATGTTGTTGATGAGGAGGATGATGGTAATATGTTGTTGATGATGTTGAGGAGGATGATGGTAATATGTTGTTGATGATGATGAGGAGGATGATGGTAATATGTTGTTGATGATGTTGAGGAGGATGATGGTAATATGTTGTTGATGATGTTGAGGAGGATGATGGTAATATGTTGTTGATGAGGAGGATGATGGTAATATGTTGTTGATGATGTTGAGGAGGATGATGGTAATATGTTGTTGTTGATGTTGAGGAGGATGATGGTAATATGTTGTTGATGATGTTGAGGAGGATGATGGTAATATGTTGTTGATGATGATGAGGAGGATGATGGTAATATGTTGTTGATGATGATGAGGAGGATTATGGTAATATGTTGTTGATGATGTTGAGGAGGATGATGGTAATATGTTGTTGATGTTGTTGAGGAGGATGATGGTAATATGTTGTTGATGCTGATGAGGAGGATGATGGTAATATGTTGTTGAGGAGGATGATGGTAATATGTTGTTGATGATGTTGAGGAGGATGATGGTAATATGTTGTTGATGATGATGAGGAGGATGATGGTAATATGTTGTTGATGATGTTGAGGAGGATGATTGTAATATGTTGTTGATGTTGAGGAGGATGATGGTAATATGTTGTTGATGATGATGAGGAGGATGATGGTAATATGTTGTTGATGTTGATGTGGAGGATGGTAATATGTTGTTGATGTGGAGGATGGTAATATGTTGATGATGAGGAGGATGATGGTAATATGTTGTTGATGATGATGTTGAGGAGGATGATGGTAATATGTTGTTGATGTTGAGGAGGATGATGGTAATATGTTGTTGATGCTAATGAGGAGGATGATGGTAATATGTTGTTGATGATGTTGAGGAGGATGATGGTAATATGTTGTTGATGAGGAGGATGATGGTAATATGTTGTTGTTGATGTTGAGGAGGATGATGGTAATATGTTGTTGATGATGTTGAGGAGGATGATGGTAATATGTTGTTGATGCTGATGAGGAGGATGATGGTAATATGTTGTTGATGATGTTGAGGAGGATGATGGTAATATGTTGTTGATGATGTTGAGGAGGATGATGGTAATATGTTGTTGATGAGGAGGATGATGGTAATATGTTGTTGTTGATGTTGAGGAGGATGATGGTAATATGTTGTTGATGATGTTGAGGAGGATGATGGTAATATGTTGTTGATGATGATGAGGAGGATGATGGTAATATGTTGTTGATGATGTTGAGGAGGATGATGGTAATATGTTGTTGATGATGTTGAGGAGGATGATGGTAATATGTTGTTGATGAGGAGGATGATGGTAATATGTTGTTGATGATGTTGAGGAGGATGATGGTAATATGTTGTTGATGATGTTGAGGAGGATGATGGTAATATGTTGTTGATGATGATGAGGAGGATGATGGTAATATGTTGTTGATGATGATGAGGAGGATGATGGTAATATGTTGTTGATGATGTTGAGGAGGATGATGGTAATATGTTGTTGATGTTGTTGAGGAGGATGATGGTAATATGTTGTTGATGCTGATGAGGAGGATGATGGTAATATGTTGTTGAGGAGGATGATGGTAATATGTTGTTGATGATGTTGAGGAGGATGATGGTAATATGTTGTTGATGATGATGAGGAGGATGATGGTAATACGTTGTTGATGATGTTGAGGAGGATGATTGTAATATGTTGTTGATGTTGAGGAGGATGATGGTAATATGTTGTTGATGATGATGAGGAGGATGATGGTAATATGTTGTTGATGTTGATGTGGAGGATGGTAATATGTTGTTGATGTTGATGTGGAGGATGGTAATATGTTGATGTTGAGGAGGATGATGGTAATATGTTGTTGACGCTGATGAGGAGGATGATGGTAATATCTTGTTGATGATGTTGAGGAGGATGATGGTAATATGTTGTTGATGTTGATGAGGAGGAGGATGGTAATATGTTGTTGATGTTGATGAGGATGATGGTAATATGTTGTTGATGCTGATGAGGAGGATGATGGTAATATGTTGATGAGGAGGATGATGGTAATATGTTGATGAGGAGGATGATGGTAATATGTTGTTGATGTTGTTGAGGAGGATGATGGTAATATGTTGATGAGGAGGATGATGGTAATATGTTGTTGATGTTGAGGAGGATGATGGTAATATGTTGTTGATTATGTTGAGGAGGATGATGGTAATATGTTTTTGATGTTGTTGATGAGGAGGATGATGGTAATATGTTGTTGACGCTGATGAGGAGGATGATGGTAATATGTTGTTGATGAGCAGGATGATGGTAATATGTTGTTGAGGAGGATGATGGTAATATGTTGTTGACGCTGATGAGGAGGATGATGGTAATATGTTGTTGACGCTGATGAGGAGGATGATGGTAATATGTTGTTGATGATGATGAGGAGGATGATGGTAATATGTTGTTGATGATGTTGAGCAGGATGATGGTAATATGTTGTTGTTAATGTTGATGAGGAGGATGATGGTAATATGTTGTTGAGGAGGATGATGGTAATATGTTGTTGATGAGGAGGATGATGGTAATATGTTGTTGATGATGTTGAGGAGGATGATGGTAATATGTTGTTGATGAGGAGGATGATGGTAATATGTTGTTGATGATGTTGATTAGGATGATGGTAATTTGTTGATGATGAGGAGGATGATGGTAATATCTTGTTGATGATGTTGAGGAGGATGATGGTAATATGTTGTTGATGTTGATGAGGATGATGGTAATATGTTGTTGATGCTGATGAGGAGGATGATGGTAATATGTTGTTGATAAGGAGGATGAGGAGGATGATGGTAATATGTTGATGAGGAGGATGATGGTAAAATGTTGTTGATAAGGAGGATGAGGAGGATGATGGTAATATGTTGATGAGGAGGATGATGGTAATATGTTGATGAGGAGGATGATGGTAATATGTTGATGAGGAGGATGATGGTAATATGTTGTTGATGTTGTTGAGGAGGATGATGGTAAAATGTTGATGAGGAGGATGATGGTAATATGTTGTTGATGTTGTTGAGGAGGATGATGGTAATATGTTGTTGATTATGTTGAGGAGGATGATGGTAATATGTTGTTGACGCTGATGAGGAGGATGATGGTAATATGTTGTTGATTATGTTGAGGAGGATGATGGTAATAGGTTGTTGATGTTGTTGATGAGGAGGATGATGGTAATATGTTGTTGACGCTGATGAGGAGGATGATGGTAATATGTTGTTGTTGTTGAGGAGGAGGATGATGGTAATATGTTGTTGACGCTGATGAGGAGGATGATGGTAATATGTTGATGTTGTTGATGAGGAGGATGATGGTAATATGTTGTTGATGATGTTGAGTAGGATGATGGTAATATGTTGTTGATGAGCAGGATGATGGTAATATGTTGTTGATGATGTTGAGGAGGATGATGGTAATATGTTGTTGATGATGATGAGGAGGATGATGGTAATATGTTGTTGATGATGTTGAGGAGCATGATGGTAATATGTTGTTGATGATGTTGAGGAGGATGATGGTAATATGTTGGTGATGATGTTGAGGAGGATGATGGTTAAATGTTGTTGATGAGGAGGATGATGGTAATATGTTGGTGATGATGTTGAGGAGGATGATGGTAATATGTTGGTGATGATGTTGAGGAGGATGATGGTAATATGTTGATGATGCTGATGAGGAGGATGATGGTAATATGTTGGTGATGATGTTGAGGAGGATGATGGTAATTTGTTGTTGATGTTGATGAGGAGGATGATGGTAATATGTTGATGAGGAGGATGATGGTAATATGTTGTTGATGAGGAGGATGATGGTAATATCTTGTTGATGATGTTGAGGAGGATGATGGTAATATGTTGTTGATGTTGATGAGGAGGATGATGGTAATATGTTGTTGATGATGTTGAGGAGGATGATGGTAATATGTTGTTGATGTTGTTGAGGAGGATGATGGTAATATGTTGTTGATGAGGAGGATGATGGTAATATGTTGTTGATGATGTTGAGGAGGATGATTGTAATATGTTGTTGATGTTGAGGAGGATGATGGTAATATGTTGTTGATGCTGATGAGGAGGATGATGGTAATATGTTGTTGATGCTGATGAGGAGGATGATGGTAATATGTTGTTGATAAGGAGGATGAGGAGGATGATGGTAATATGTTGATGAGGAGGATGATGGTAATATGTTGTTGATGTTGTTGAGGAGGATGATGGTAATATCTTGTTGATGATGTTGAGGAGGATGATGGTAATATGTTGTTGAGGAGGATGATGGTAATATGTTGTTGATGCTGATGAGGAGGATGATGGTAATATGTTGTTGATAAGGAGGATGAGGAGGATGATGGTAATATGTTGATGAGGAGGATGATGGTAAAATGTTGTTGATAAGGAGGATGAGGAGGATGAAGGTAATATGTTGATGAGGAGGATGATGGTAATATGTTGATGAGGAGGATGATGGTAATATGTTGTTGATGTTGATGAGGAGGATGATGATGGTAATATGTTGTTGAGGAGGATGATGGTAATATGTTGTTGATTATGTTGATGAGGAGGATGATGGTAATATGTTGTTGAGGAGGATGATGGTAATATGTTGTTGATGATGTTGAGGAGGATGATGGTAATATGTTGTTGATGATGTTGAGGAGGATGATGGTAATATGTTGTTGATGATGATGAGGAGGATGATGGTAATATGTTGTTGATGAGGAGGATGATGGTAATATGTTGTTGATGAGGAGGATGATGGTAATATGTTGTTGATGAGGAGGATGATGGTAATATGTTGTTGATGATGTTGAGGAGGATGATGGTAATATGTTGTTGATGTTGATGAGGATGATGGTAATATGTTGTTGATGCTGATGAGGAGGATGATGGTAATATGTTGTTGATAAGGAGGATGAGGAGGATGATGGTAATATGTTGATGAGGAGGATGATGGTAATATGTTGATGAGGAGGATGATGGTAATATGTTGTTGATGATGATGAGGAGGATGATGGTAATATGTTGTTGATGATGTTGAGGAGGATGATGGTAATATGTTGTTGATGTTGAGGAGGATGATGGTAATATGTTGTTGATGATGTTGAGGAGGATGATGGTAATATGTTGTTGATTATGTTGATGAGGAGGATGATGGTAATATGTTGATGAGGAGGATGATGGTAATATGTTGTTGATGAGGAGGATGATGGTAATATGTTGTTGAGGAGGATGATGGTAATATGTTGTTGTTGTTGATGAGGAGGATGATGGTAATATGTTGTTGATGATGTTGAGGAGGATGATGGTAATATGTTGTTGAGGAGGATGATGGTAATATGTTGTTGATTATGTTGAGGAGGATGATGGTAATATGTTGTTGATGATGTTGATGAGGATGATGGTAATATGTTATTGATGTTGTTGATGAGGAGGATGATGTTAATATGTTGTTGATGCTGATGAGGAGGATGATGGTAATATGTTGTTGATGATGAGGATGATGGTAATATGTTGTTGATGAGGAGGATGATGGTAATATGTTGTTGATGTTGAGGAGGATGATGGTAATATGTTGTTGATGCGGAGCATGATGGTAATATGTTGTTGATGATGTTGAGGAGGATGATGGTAATATGTTGGTGATGATGTTGAGGAGGATGATGGTAATATGTTGGTGATGATGTTGAGGAGGATGATGGTAATCTGTTGTTGATGTTGATGAGGAGGATGATGGTAATATGTTGGTGGTGATGTTGAGGAGGATGATGGTAATATGTTGTTGATAAGGAGGATGAGGAGGATGATGGTAGTATGTTGGTGAGGATGATGGTAATAGGTTGATGATGTTGAGGAGGATGATGGTAATATGTTGGTGAGGATGATGGTAATAGGTTGATGATGTTGAGGAGGATGATGGTAATATGTTGTTGATGAGGAGGATGATGGTAATATGTTGTTGATGATGTTGAGGAGGATGATGGTAATATGTTGTTGATGAGGAGGATGATGGTAATATGTTGTTGATGAGGAGGATGATGGTAATATGTTGTTGATGCTAATGAGGAGGATGATGGTAATATGTTGTTGAGGATGATGGTAATATGTTGTTGAGGATGATGGTAATATGTTCTTGATGCTGATGAGGAGGATGATGGTAATATGTTGGTGATGATGTTGAGGAGGATGATGGTAATATGTTGTTGATGCTGATGAGGAGGATGATGGTAATCTGTTGTTGATGAGGAGGATGATGGCAATATGTTGTTGATGAGGAGGATGATGGCAATATGTTGTTGATGAGGAGGATGATGGCAATATGTTGTTGATGAGGAGGATGATGGTAATATGTTGTTGATGAGGAGGATGATGGTAATATGTTGTTGATGAGGAGGATGATGGTAATATGTTGTTGATGAGGAGGATGATGGTAATATGTTGTTGATGATGATGAGGAGGATGATGGTAATATGTTGTTGATGCTGATGAGGAGGATGATGGTAATATGTTGTTGATGAGGAGGATGATGGCAATATGTTGTTGATGAGGAGGATGATGGTAATATGTTGTTGATGAGGAGGATGATGGTAATATGTTGTTGATGAGGAGGATGATGGTAATATGTTGTTGATGATGTTGAGGAGGATGATGGTAATATGTTGTTGATGAGGAGGATGATGGTAATATGTTGTTGATGAGGAGGATGATGGTAATATGTTGTTGATGAGGAGGATGATGGTAATATGTTGTTGATGATGATGAGGAGGATGATGGTAATATGTTGTTGAAGATGATGGTAATATGTTGTTGAGGATGATGGTAATATGTTCTTGATGCTGATGAGGAGGATGATGGTAATCTGTTGTTGATGAGGAGGATGATGGTAATATGTTGTTGATGAGGAGGATGATGGTAATATGTTGTTGATGAGGAGGATGATGGTAATATGTTGTTGATGAGGAGGATGATGGTAATATGTTGTTGATGAGGAGGATGATGGTAATATGTTGTTGATTATGTTGAGGAGGATGATGGTAATATGTTGTTGATGATGTTGAGGAGGATGATGGTAATATGTTGTTGATGATGTTGAGGAGGATGATGGTAATATGTTGTTGATGAGGAGGATGATGGTAATATGTTGTTGATGAGGAGGATGATGGTAATATGTTGTTGATGATGTTGAGGAGGATGATGGTAATATGTTGTTGATGAGGAGGATGATGGTAATATGTTGTTGATGAGGAGGATGATGGTAATATGTTGTTGATGATGATGAGGAGGATGATGGTAATATGTTGTTGAAGATGATGGTAATATGTTGTTGAGGATGATGGTAATATGTTGTTGATGAGGAGGATGATGGTAATATGTTGTTGATGTTGATGAGGAGGATGATTGTAATATGTTGTTGATGCTGATGATGAGGATGATGGTAATCTGTTGTTGATGCTGATGTTTTTTTGTTGCACATTGTTGATATGTTGTTGACAAGATACAGAGCACTTGACTTATTAGACAACTATGGCTTGCTTAGTGCTGCCTCTAAAGTGGACCACTAGTAGGCCTACTGTGTATATTAATATTGATGGCTGTCAGCCCTAGGACTTGATGGACTAGCTCATTGAATTCCACTAGGACTTGATGGACTAGCTCATTGTATTCCACTAGGACTTGATGGACTAGCTCATTGTATTCCACTAGGACTTGATGGACTAGCTCATTGTATTCCACTAGGACTTGATGGACTAGCTCATTGTATTCCACTAGGGCTTGATGGACTAGCTCATTGTATTCCACTAGGACTTGATGGACTAGAGCATGTATTCCACTAGGACTTGATGGACTAGCTCATTGTATCCACTAGGACTTGATGGACTAGCTCATTGTATTCCACTAGGACTTGATGGACTAGCTCATTGTATTCCACTAGGACTTGATGGACTAACTCATTGTATTCCACTAGGACTTGATGGACTAGCTCATTGTATTCCACTAGGACTTGATGGATTAGCTCCTTGTATTCCACTAGGACTTGATGGACTAGCTCATTGTATTCACTAGGACTTGATGGACTAGCTCATTGTATTCACTAGGACTTGATGGACTAGCTCATTGTATTCACTAGGACTTGATGGACTAGCTCATTGTATTCACTAGGACTTGATGGACTAGCTCATTGTATTCCACTAGGACTTAAAGGACTAGCTCATTGTATTCCACTAGGACTTGATGGACTAGCTCATTGTATTCCACTAGGACTTGATGGACTAGCTCATTGTATTCCACTAGGACTTGATGGACTAGCTCATTGTATTCCACTAGGACTTGATGGACTAGCTCATTGTATTCACTAGGACTGTTTGTCGTTGTGTATTTTATGTTGTTTTTATGCTCCTTTCCTGCGAAACCAATTGCTCTCTGGGTCAAATAAAGTTGAACTTGTTGTTGCGTCCAGGTTTTGAAGGTGTATATTAATGTGTCTAGGTATAGAGCATGTGAAGGGCTTCAGAGTTTACCTGGAGGACAAGGACCCAGAGGGGAAGCAGTGTCAGCACATGATCCTCAAAGACCCACGACAGCTCAATTTTTCTTACAGCAATGTGGTAAGTCACAGCACAGACTCAGCCAACAGGGTTTATTTTCTTCGTGCACCTGGAAGGTGTGTGAACTAGCTTGGTATAATATAACATGCATAATAACTCTAGCTCAACTTTCCAAGTGATGTAAGTAAGTATTTGGGTGCTGAAGCCCTTACAAGACTTGATGACCGGAGCACGTCCATTTTGACTGCTGATAATAAATCGAAGTAATCATTTATTTGTAAGTGCTGGCTGACTGAGGTATACCTTGTTATTTCCTGATAGAAGATGAACTCTCAGGCCTTCCCTGGCCTGGCCTTTGAGATGGACTACATGGTTCGGATTGTTCCTTTCCCCACCTTCATGAATGACAGCTTCTTCCCGCCGTCCTTCCTGCGCACCAACTGTAAGAGAAACACTCCTCGAACTGCATGCCCTAGACCGTAAACACACTTTAATCACTACAGGCAACTTTAGGTGGAAGCAAGACAGGAGTGCCAGTGGTTTTACTTGGCCACATAACCTGACTGAGGCAAATCTTCAGGCCCTCATTTTGGAAAAACTCCTTGCCCTAGTGATGATCTTGTTAATTGGTATAGTCGTGTAACAGTAGTGTAACAGTAGTGTAACTGTCATGCATGAGTAGCGTAACAGTCGTGTAACTACTGCAATAGTTGTGTAACAGTCGTGTAACAGTCGTGTAACAGTCGTGTAACAGTCGTGTAACAGTCGTGTAACAGTCGTGTAACAGTCGTGTAACTGTGGTGTAACAGTCGTGCAACTGTAGTGTAACTGTAGTGAGTGTAACTGTAGTGTAACAGTAGTGTAACTGTTGATGAAGACTCCTGTTGTAATTTATTGTTTTTGTTGTGTGTTTGTTCTCAGCCTGTGAAGTGCTTCTGGGACCCGACAACCTTGTCTGCAAACCATGTGAGTTCCCATTGTACATCTACTTGCTCTTATACCTGTGTAATGCTGTAATCATGCTATTAACAACACTTTATTAACACATCAACAACATACTATTACCATATTTTACATAGTAAATAGCCTACTAATGTCCTTATAATTGCATAGTAATGGAGTTGAGTGTAAGGCATTGTGATTAATTGCAATGTGATAGACATTCCTCTATTTTCTCATATACATACCTTTCTCTCTGTCTGGTGGTTGTGATCAGTCTGGAAGCCCAAGACCCTCAACATCTCTCAGCGGGGCACCAACCTCCATGTTGTCTTTGACCACGCCCCCTCCACCTTTGGCTTCACCGTTTACTACCTGTACTACAAACTACGACAGGAGGGACCCTTCAGGCTCAAACGCTGCAACCCGGTAAGGAAGGAAATTATGTTATGAGTATGCTCCAGAGCCTCAAGGCTTTTCCTGGTTAGATCGTGTGGTCAGGAAAATCTCAGGGCCTTTCTTATGAGCCGTGATAACTAAGCAATGACGAGCTGCATCTTAGCCTGCATTTATCAAGCTCATCAGAGTAGAAGTGCTGATGATCTAGGATCAGTTTTGCCTTATGCCTAACCTAAAAAACATTTTTATATTTTACAATTTTAACCTTTATTTAAGTAGGCAAGTCAGTTAAGAACAAATTCTTATTTACAATGACGGCCTACCCTGGCCAAAGCCGGACGACGCTGGGCCAATTGTGCGCCGCCCTATGGTACTCCCAATCCCGGCCGGATGTGATACAGCCTGCATACAGGAAATGGAAATGGGAGGACCTGGTCATAGATCAGCACTCCTACTCTAAGACTCTTTTATGAATACTGCTGCTAATGTGTTTCCCAGACACTGAGGAGGATGTAGTATGGTTACGGTGTGTTGACGTGTCTGCTGCCTTGGGCTCCTCTACCAGGCCTCTGCCTGCTGGGCCTCTCGCTCTCTGACAATCTATGGCCTCCTGGGAGACATCCATCGACTTATCATACTTTCCGCTCTCGCTCTCTCTCTCTATCTCTCTCTCGCTCTCTGTTGCTCTCTCTCTCTCGCTCTCGCTCTCTCTCTCTCTCGCTCTCTGTTGCTCTCTCTCACTCTCTCTCTCTATCTCTCTGTCTCTCTCTTTATTTTTCTTTCTCTCTGTCAGTGACAGGAAGAACAACTCTGAGGCAGACCTGTATTCAAATAGCATTTGACATTTATTTAAAATACTTTGAGCATATGCTTTAACCTGTTGGAGTGCCAGGTCTGGTCAGAGCCACTGAGGTCCTGAAGACTTTCCCAGTAGCAGAACAGATTGTCATTACCCAAGGCCAAAGGAGAGCTGGAGGAGAGCTGGAGGAGAGTAGAGTCTTTCTCTCTCATGTTGCCAGAACAGGTTGCATTGTTTTAGTTGGAGAGAGAAAGATAAAACCAATAATCTCCCCCCCTTCTTCCAGTCAAGTCCTCTCTCAGCCCTACAGTTGTTCTGCCTGTGAACAATGACGAAAGCAGAAAAGCCAAAGCCCCCCCCCCTAGCTAGTTCTATCAAGTCCCTTCTCTCACTGTGGTTTGAAACAGGATCTGCTTATATCATCAACAATGGGATTATTTGGACATGAGGTGGAAAGAAACGATCTTCATGTCAGTATTCTAAAGCCCTAGTCATAGATGCAGAAAACTCCTCAGCTATGTTATTCAACGTGAAGATATTATCACCACAGAAACAGCATTGATTTAGTCGGTAACATGTACACACATCCCTTCAGGAGGACAATGTAGCTACTGTTGAAAATGGTTGATCAGTGATAATCATGCACTTGTTTACTCTCTTTTTGTACAGGAGTTAAATCTGCCCAAAACAACATGTGTTCTTCAAGATGTGATACCAGGAACCTATGCCATTGAGGTAAGGATTCTCACCTCCCACTACTGCAGTATTCTCTCCTGGTTGTGACTATGGCATATTATGATTATTATACAATCACACTTAAGAACGCTTGTGGATATACTATTCTAAACCATAAAGAACCCCTGCAGCTCATATATACCGACATCTTTTGTCCTGCAGCTGCGAGATGACACCAACACCACCAGGAGACAGGCCCAGTACCACGTGAGCCAGGGTGAGCTACCTTGCCTCTGGACTGACACACTAGATACCATCATAGCATACCATCCACTTCTCTGTGGACCAATAACTTTTTACTAGACTCTCATTACATTGCATAAGCACGGATGACATAAGCACGGATGACGTTCTTCTACACCTGCATTGCTTGCAGTTTGGTGTTTTAGGCTGGGTTTCTGTACAGCACTTTGTGACATCAGCTGATATAAGAAGGGCTTTATAAATACATTTGATTGATTGATGACTGGAGGACATTATTATCACCTAAGAGTGTTCTCTGAAAGTATTCAAGTATTGTGTACACTTTGTAGAATTGAAAACAAGCACTAAGTGGGACTGATGAGATGTATTCTAATTTATTTATTCTAATTTCAACCATAATGTCCAGCCCACTCCCCATGGGCAGGTCCTATCAGATTCATGAGATGTATTCTAATTTATTTATTCTAATTTCTACCATAATGTCCAGCCCACTCCCCATGGGCAGGTCCTATCAGATTCATGAGATGTATTCTAATTTATACCATAATGTCCAGCCCACTCCCCGTGGGCAGGTCCTATTAGATTCATGAGATGTATTCTAATTTATTTATTCTAATTTCTAGCCAGCAGCATACCACCCTGCATTCCACTGCTGGCTTGCTTCTGAAGCTAAGCGGGGTTGGTCCTGGTCAGTCCCTGGATGGGAGACCAGATGCTGCTGGAAGTGGTGTTGGAGGGCCAGTAGGAAGCACTCTTTCCTCTGGTCTAAAAAATACCCCAATGCCCCAGGGTAGTGATTGGGGACACTGCCCTGTGTAGAGTGCTGTCTTTCGGCTGGGACGTTAAACGGGTGTCCTGACTCTCTGAGGTCATTAAAGATCCCATGGCACTTATTGTAAGAGTAGGGGGTGTTAACCCCGGTGTCCTGGCTAAATTCCCAATCTGGCCCTCAAGCCATCATGGTCACCTAATAATCCCCAGTTTACAATTGGCTCATTCACCCCCTCCTCTCCCCTGTAACTATTCCCCAGGTCGTTGTTGTAAATGGGAACGTGTTCTCAGTCAACTTACCTGGTAAAATAACAGATAAATAAAAAAGAATGTCCTGCCCACTCCATGTGGGCAGGTCCTATCAGATTCATGAGATGTATTCTAATTTGTTTATTCTAATTTCTACCATAATGTTCAGCCCACTCCCCGTGGGCAGGTCCTATCAGATTCATGAGATGTATTCTAATTTGTTTATTCTAATTTCTACCATAATGTCCAGCCCACTCCCCGTGGGCAGGTCCTATCAGAGCCATGGCCATCACTGTTCCTCTGGTCATCATTTCTGCCTTTGCTACACTCTTCACCGTCATGTGCCGCAAAAAACAACAAGGTACGTTCCTTTTATCATTGATTTCATATAACTACACTTCATTTTACATCCACTCTCCATTCTGTCTGTTTACCAAGTCTAACTTTTAAAGTATTACAACATTTTCTTACATTATGAGACTTTTAGTAGATTAGGCCAGTGCTACTGCATTTCCTTTCACCCTTTTATATGGAATTAATATTTTATTAATATGCCATCTATCCATCCATCCATTCAGAGAACATCTACTCCCATCTGGACGAGGAGAGCTCTGAGTCATCGTCTCACACCACAGCTCTGAATGCAGACAGGCCCTGGCCCCGGACCAAGGTGTTTGTCTGCTACTCCACTAAGGACTGCCCCAAACACCTCGCTGTCATACAGAGCTTCGCCTTCTTCCTCCAGGACTTCTGTGGCTGTGAGGTAGGCACTAAGCTTCAGAAATAATGCTCATTGGAGCACAAGACCCCTTATCTAGATTATAGCTCCTTAGTTTATCTCTATTAAGGGTTAACTAAGGGTTGGCTCAGGCCAGGGAATTGAATGTGAACTGACTACATGGCAGAAGCTTGAAAGTCTGGAATGTGGGTTGTGTGCCACCTGCTGGCTAGTAGTCGAATAACTACTAGTAGTAGAGGAATACCTCAGTACATACTCAAGAATAGTTTAGTATTCTGTAGTAATAATCCATAATATGAATATGAATATGCAATCGTTGCCTGACTATTGCTGTCTGTGGTTGAATTATTCCTAGAGGTGATGTTATTACACCTGTTATAACACCTCATACCTCTGTGATCCTCTGTATTGTGTCTTAGGTGACTCTGGACCTATGGGAGCACCTGCAGATCTGTAAGGAGGGCCAGATGTCCTGGCTGAGCCGGCAGATAGATGAGGCTCACTACATCATCACTGTCTGCTCCAAGGGCCTCAAGTACTACGTAGAGAAGAAAAACCGCAGAGGGAAATCACCAGCCAGAACTTGCCCTGGAGGTGTTTGATTGATTTCATTTATTTGACAGTTGAACAAAAAATAATATACAGCCGGTTCATACATTTCATTGCAAGTTGTGGTTGTTTTAGGGAAAGGGTGATACCTAGTCAGTTGCTCAACTGAATGCATTCAACCGGAATGTGTCTTCTGCATTTAACCCAACCCCTCTGAATCAGAGAGGTGCGGGGGGGAGGCCTTGTGCCACGTCATCGGCGCCCAGGTAGCAGTTGTTGTTGGGGGTTAACTACCTTGTCTCAAAAGTGTTCACTTTGCAGGCTCAGGGATTCACTCTTAACAGCTAGGCCACCTGGCTCTACCTGTTTTACATACCTTAGTTAAATGCCCTGAATGTAAATCGCTCTGGATCAGTGTTGGGGAATGTTACTTTTATGGAAAGTAACTTATTACATTACTTTTGCGTTACCAAATACAAAAAACCCTCTGAAGATACCTTGCGCGTGTTGGTCATTCATTTTATGCCCAGTAGAGGGAGCACACCACCTTTAAATGGGCTGCATTATAGTTTACTGCCAGTAGCCTATTCTAACTCTGGGCTATACTAACTCAAGTAATAATGACAGATGCAATATATCCTTTACAATAGTTAATATAAATGATTTTGTTGAATTATGTACACATGAGTAAATACATATACAACCACCTGGCCCAGTAAAAAGAGTTTTACACACAGATACAAACTGGCCAGAGAGATCTAAAACTATACGATCACATTGTGTAATTGTAGTGCCCTTTTCTTTATATTTATCGTGAAGACGGAGCTGGAGAAATGTCCGTTCTTATCAACTGTGGATAACTTGATCACCTAACTAAGGTGTTATTATTACCAGACAGTAATTGGGGCACTCACCTGAACCCGAAGATCCTGTGTTTACGTGTGAATCCTGCAAGTATCGTCAGTCAAGTAACATCTGTCCTTTTCTTCTACCAATTCAAAGTAATGTGAATACTTCCACAATAAAGGCTACTGTCTCTGCCATCTCACTAGCTATCTACCAGCTACCATGCCAGCTACCCGCCACAATGTTCATGCTGTAACAGGAAGCGTGCGAATAATGTAGCCTAGGATGGAGGAATTTTAATTTTTAATTTGCGTCAACAAAGAAAAGGGGAAATAATATTGTTAAAGTAACTGATTTCTTAAAGTGACAAACTAATTTATTAGGTTACTCGTTACCTCAAAAAAGTTATCTGAAGCCTCTAACGGGTTATATGTAACGCATTACCCCCAACAATGCTCTAGATAAGAACTCCTGCTAAATTACCAAAATGTAAGGATACCACAAAGTCACTGACTTATGTCCTTTGGGTTTGTTTTGGAGCAGGTGGTGGAGCAGCAGCTGCAGCAGCGAATGGAGCAGAGCTCTTCATCGTTGCCGTGGCAATGATCGCAGAGAAGCTTCGCGAGGGGTGCCAGAAAGACCAGGACCTGTCTCGTTTCATGGCCATCTACTTCGACTACTCCCACGAGAGCGATGTCCCCACCATGCTGAGCCTGGCTCCCAAGTTCAAGCTCATGGATCAGCTCCCTCAGATGTTCAGCCTCCTCCACTCTCGACAGCTCAGTTTACCAGAGCGTGAACCGCAGCCTCTCAACATCAGCAAGAGGAACTACTTCCGGAGCAAGTCGGGGCGGTCTCTATACGTAGCCATCTGTAACATGCACCAGCACATTTCTCTGGAGCCTGATTGGTTCGAGAGGCAGCTGATGCCTGCCCCCCCAGCCCCGCCTCCGAAGCAGCGTGATGCTGCCGGAGCGTCTTCATCATCATCACCTCACATGGGGAAGTTTGACTCTGGGCTGGTGCTCAATGAGGTTCTGTTTAAGTTGCCATCAGAAAGTGAGGGTACTCTGAAGAGGAATGTGCTGCTCACGTCTCTCCCACCCAACCTCCGTCTGGCCCACTGCTCCCTGGACAGACCTGTGGGGCCTGGGCCCGGCTCCAGCCTCTCTCAGGGGGAGATCGGGGGGCTGTCTGGGGCCTCACCTGGTCTGGGTCCTCTGGGTCTGGGGTCTCTGAGGCCTGTGGTCCCTCCCCAGGCTGGGGACGGCTCGGCCAGTCCTCCAGAGATGCCCAGGGACTCGGGGATCTATGATTCATCAGTGCCTTCCTCTGAGCTGTCCATCCCCCTCATGGAGGGCCTGTCACCTGACCAGGCTGACTCCTCCTCTCTGGCCGAAAGCGAATCATCTTCTTCCGGACTGGGTAAGAGACCAAAGACGAAAAGGCCTAAAAGGATGTTGTATGACATTTTCACATACAAATAGTCATGAACCATAACTTCCATATGTGGTCATGAATCATAAATCAGATTGTGAATGAGTCAGATTTAAGGCCCAATGCCTAAAATTATGTTGTATGACATTTTCACATTCAAATACAGCAGGACTGATAATGAACCATGGGTCAGATTGACAATGAGTCATGTAATTTGAATCAGAGATGATTCAGTCTTATGAGTCAGTCAGACTGACATCATAACAGAGTTTCTCAATCCACTCCTGAGGGACTCCTGGTCGTTTCACAGAATTGTTTTATACACCGTGTCCATATTCATAAGAATCAGTTCCTCCCTCCCACGCCCACAAATTGGGGAAAACAAACATTCTTTCCCATTGACCCCCATTGTAAAAGATCCAACTTCTTTGTCGATTGTATTTTTTTATATTAAAGAAAAAACAAAACATGCTGAAAAGCTGCTTTGTTGTTCAGTGTATATGTAACCAGGTCAAAAATCCTGACCTACGGTTCACATCGCTCCCAAGTAGGGAAATGGAGCCTTACTCACTCACGTGGCTGCTAGCACCGTCATGAAAAGGGGCAATATTATGTTTTTATAAGTAGTGAGAACACTCGGGAGCAGGCAGTGTTGAAAAGTAATCTTTTGACATGTTGGACTTTTCTTAAATATAGTTTTGTAATTGACTGAAACAAGAAGACAACAAAAAAAGTGTGTTTGAATTTTTTTTTTGTTGCTGTGAGCCAATGGAGTAACCTAGGTAACCACAGGTTGTTTTCCCCACAGGTGGGCAGGGCCGTGACGTTCTATCTAATACCGACTAGGAGTATTCAGGGGTGGAAATGGAAAAAAGTCACTACTTCCCACCCCTTTCTCAGTTCCACTAGTACACCTGAATCAACATGTTCAACTAATCATCAAGCCCGTGATTAGTTGAAACAGCTGTGCTACTAATAAATAGTATTTTAAAGTACTGTATTTTACATCTGGCCCATGGCCTGTTGCTAAAGTGACGTAATTTGTGTTGAATTATGTTTGTTGTGCCTCCAGAAGTTGCTGAATATCTCTTCATCTTGTGTGTCTCCAGGTGATGAGGAGCCACCTGCTGTCAGCTCTCTGCGCTGCGCCATGGCAACCATCTGTAAAGCTGAGCTCCACCAACAACATCTAAAGCAGTCTGAAGGACTGGGGCTCCCTCCTGTTCCTGTTGCTCCCTTGTAGTGAACGGAACAACAACTTTACATTACCTGGACACGCAGAAAGACACTTTACTGCCTTCAATGACACTGCCTTGATACAGACCATCATCCCGAGTTGTACTAGCTATCTAAAACATTGGATCCCAAATGAACAGTGTACGGTAACCAAGCCCATGGATGTCAGTGATGTCATCTGCTTTGGAATCTCTGTGGACTTGTGGCTGATAGAACACTGAGGAATGATGATGTCATTGTTTTAGAACACAGAGGGTTTTGTGAATGTTCTAAGTTGTGTGAAGGCAAGGCGTTATTTAATCAAATGGTTCTATGTTGTTTTGCAGCGCTGTCCTGTATTTGTTAGTGGTCTAAAGGTGTTTATTTTAGACTAGGCCAGATCTTCCCTTTAAAACATCCCATACCAGGTTACTAGTTCACTAACACATCTGCTTCAACTCCTCTAATAATCATCAACCCTTGATTACTTGAATTAGGTGTGTTAGTGCTTGGCTTGAACAAAAACTCTGCAGCTTGAACAAAAGCTCTGCGACTTCAACACCAGATGTAGTGTGTTTCTAACTGGGACAATTCCGTGAGCCAGTGGTGATGACCATGCTCTTTTGAGTGGGAGAACGTTAGTTTGTTACTTCATTTTAATTGATTGAAAATTATGAAATATGAAATTACTTTTTAAGGATACAAGGTGCGTCAAAACACTTTTACTTGTTTTTTTAATGTAGTTTTCACACCAATTTGTTTTACTAATAGAAAAGGTTTAACACCTCTTGTATAAGAGATCAGATAAATTGTGAGTACCTAGGGCTGTGGCGGTCATGACATTTCGTCAGCCAGTGTTTGTCAAGCAAATAACTGTCGGTCTCACGGTAATTGACCGTTAATTAACATAAACACATTGAGCATCTCCTGGTTTCCACACACAGCCTACAAGCCACGGATGCAGACCTTTGGAACATCTACATTTTAAAAAGTCTAATAAATCCATGTAATAAAGCCTACACCTTCACAATAAATCCATTATTTATTTTAGACAGGTCTAAAGAAACATGATATGAAGAAAATGTAGTCTATTTCAGAAGAACTGAAGAGCATATTCTGAGTTGTCCTTATGTTAGGTCCTGATCTGGCTATGAAAAACGGCTGTGGGCTACGATAGTTAATTTAGCAGACAAAATTTGGTTAGAATTCCGTGGCATTATTTTATATTATGAAGAATACAATTGAACAAAGCTGAATAAAATAGAGAGGATGTTTTCTCCAAATGATTTGAGGGAGTGAACACATGTGCTATTGTGTTTTGAGCAGTTAACAAACAAATAGGTATTCCTATGTGCTTCATTTATAGTTGTTAATGTAACTTTAGTTGTTCTACAAACGTTGGGCTATATGTTTTGATTTTTAATACATTGTAAGGCTGCATGCTGAGACTAATGATGATTTGAAAAAAGGTACTTGAAAGGCATCTGCTTTGTTGTTTTTTTGCGCAGGCTGTAGCTTACACACTTCATCAGTCTCTCATTCACAATTTGACAAGCGCTTGACAATGCCTTGAATTTCCCAGGGGTATCCCCTTTGTGTGGCCGATGCACCCCAAAAAAAAAAATGTTGTGCGTTTTGCGGCCAGTACCCGTTGTTCCTTTCTCCCTGATTGCTACATGCTTCGAAGCACCCCTCACTCACATGGCTCAGGTCTTTCTCACAGGCTACAAGTGAAGACAGGCACATCGGGGATGCAACTGCGTCCTCATCCAATTCAGAGGTACATATTGAACATATTGGAAGAACGTTCCACATTTATTTTTTGTCAACAAACAATATGAGTAAGCCTAAAGAACAGCAAAAGCACTAGCCTATGTCAATCTACTATCCCCCATAGTACAACAGTTGACTTATTCTATTCTGTGTGAGAAATAAATATTCCAAACATAGTCTGGGACAGTTGTGGGATGCGATAGATCCCAAATTAATAACCACTAGCATCAAAAAAGCTTTTTTTACGCGATGAGACTGATGCAACAGATCAGAACGTTTAGCTTAAAATGTGATAAACTATTAGGCTATTTCATCACATTATAAGCGCAGCAATGCGCACATGGCAGTAGGCTATAAGCGGAATGTTCCATTAGCGGGAAAACACCATTATCAAAAGTAACTGCAAATGCTATTATGCATGTAATGATTTTATTATAAAGGTGCATTTTTATGCTGAAAATGTTCTTCCCCGAACTGAAACTCACGCGCTGCTTATGTATGCCAGTTAGGCTTTACACCTCTTGTAAAGCAGATTAATGTGCTTAATTTTAAGAAATTATTTGGCCACTTTAGATGTGATACAAACCTTATCAAAACATATAGACCTATGGGCTACATGAGGTGTGTAACTATGATTAGAAAAAGTCACACAAAAAAGTGATTGTTTCCTGCAATATTAGCCTATCAATATTAGTGATAGGCTAATATTGTCACCCATCAGATCTTGATTTAATATTGTCTTTACATATACTAAATAATATATGTGTGAAATTTGTTTGGATTTAGAATGGATCATTATCATGCACCTGTCTCGAAACGGGGTCAGAATAGGAAAAATACATGTCATCTATGCACTTAAATAGCCAATGGAGGACGCTTTTCCCCGTGTGGTTTATTTTCATGCCAGCCAGGTAGGTTAAGCTCCTGTTGTAAAGATAAGCAAAATAAATGATAATGAGAAATAAATATAGTAGGCTTAGCCTATAGAAAGCTGATCCTTCTATTTTTAGTAGAGGCCATCACTCTATTTTCTCACGCAATTGCATAGCCTATAGAAATGTTGCTCAACAGGAGCTCATGGGCTCTCATGAAGTGTTTGATTAGATTTCCCATCACATTTGCATTGACGTCAGAGTGATTAGAGAGACAATAGAGTGCTGAGTACCGGGCAGTTAGCAAGATTGGTAGACTCCTAATGACCAGCAGCAGCATCAGAGCTTGGAGAAAGCCGGGGTTGCGGTAATATGGTCACCGCCCCAGGAGTACCCACACTCTCTTTGATCATATATTTGACACCAGCAGTTCTGCATTTTTTTTTGTCTCAATCAGAGGAGTGGACAGAGGTGTCCATTTTAGGAGCAATTTCATAAAATAAATGCCTTTATTTGAAACTTGGAAAATATACTGTTATTCAACTCTTAAAGAGAAAAAATCGAATTCAGCCTTATGGGGTCTTCAGTATACAGCGCATTCGGAAAGTATTCAGACCCCTTGACTTTTCCCCCATTTTGTTAACGTTACAGCTGTATTCTAAAATAGATTAAATTAACAAATGTGGTCATCAATCTACACACAATACCCCGTAATGACAAAGTGCAAACAGGTTTTTAGAAATGTACAGAAAATAAAAAACAGAAATACCTTATCTACATAAGTATTCAGCCCCTTTGCTATACGATTTGAAATTGAGCTGAGGTGCATCCTGTTTCGATTGATCATCCTTGAGATGTTTCTACAACTTCATTGGAGTCCACCTGTGGTAAATTCAATTGCTTGGACATGATGTGGAAAGGCACACACCTGTCTATATAAGGTCCCACAGTTGACAGTGCATGTCAGAGCTAAAACAAAGCCATGAGGTCGAAGGAATTGTCCATAGAGCTCTGAGACAGGATTGTGTCAAGGCACAGACCTGGGGCAGTATTGAAGGTCCCCAAGAACACAGTGGCCTCCATCATTCTTAAATGGAAGCAGTTTGGAACCGCCAAGAGTGTTCTTAGAGCTGGCTGCCTGGCCAAACTGAGCAATCGGGGGAGAAGGGCCTTGGTCAGGGAGATGACCAAGAACCCAATGGTCACTCTGACAGAGCTCCAGAGTTGATCTGTTCAGATGGGAGAATTTTACAGAAGGACAACCTTATCTGCAGCACTGATCAAACATCTCTGGAGAGACCTGAAAATACCTGTGCAGCGACACTCCCCATCCAACCTGACAGGGCTTGAGAGGATCTGCAGAGGAGAATGGGAGAAACTCCCCAAATACAGGTGTGCCAAGCTTGTAGCGTCATACCCAAGAAGACTCGAGGCTGTAATCGCTGACAAATGTGCTTCAACAAAGTACTGAGTAAAGGTTCTGAATACCTACATGAATGTGATATTTCCATTTTTTTTAAATATACATTTGGACCATTTTCTAAAAAACTATTTTTGCTTTGGCATAATGGGGTATTGTGTGTAGATTTTATGAGGGGGAAAAAACAATTTAATCAATTTTAGAATAAGGCTGTAACATAGCAAAACGTGTAAACGGTCAAGGGTTTTAGTACCAGTCATTTTTAGAGCTTTGTAAATATGCAAAAGTAGTTACATAAAATCTATTTTATTCCAGTTTTGTATAGTTTTTAGATTCTTCGTTTTTTTTCTACATTATATACATACAGTGTACTGTTTTATAGTACTCTAATGTAGGAAATAAACATACATTGAAATAAAGTTGTTTTTTTCTATTATTGAAAACTTTGATTCTAGCCTCGGACAACCAGGTCAAGGAGATGGGACTTGGAATGATGGCTCCACAAAACTAAATGTTTTTTGCTGCTCAAAAACTAAACATGAAGAACACAATCTGTTACAATATCATTTACTCTCTTTATTTGGAAACATATACGTATATTTGATATTTTCCCAGTTGACGTGCTATTTGAAGTGGTAGACCAATTGAGTGAGCAACTGATTTCCCTGTACAATACATATAAGCTTAGGTAGCAGACGTTAAAGAAACGGCTGAAACTAGATCCCCTCAATCAGGGTTCCCCAACTGGCAGCACGCTGTGGTTTCATTTGGCACTTCAAGTTTTCTGAGCAATAAATATATATGTATATTACACTGAGTGTAGAAAACATTAGGAACAGCTGCTCTTTCCATGACATAGACCGGCTACGTGAATCCACGTCAAAGCTATGATCCCTTATTGATGTCAGTGTAGATGAAGGGGAAAGGCAGGTTAAAGAAGGATTTTCAAGCCTTGAGACAATTGAGACATGGCTTGTGTGCCATGCAGAGGGTAAATGAGAAAAACAAAACATTCAAGATTCAAATGTGTGTGTGTGTATGTGTATTATTTATACATTTTTTCTTTGAAAAATGTCAGCACGGTTAGAAATATTTTTTGGCGTCAAATAGTAGATATGTTTGGTCCTCTTGCGGTCAATTTGCAGTCTGCATATTATTTCTAATTATCTTCCGGCTCCCCGACAATCGGCGCAAGAAAAAATCGTCCAGTGGCTGAATGTAGTTGATGATCCCTACCCTACATACCGGTCTTGAAAAGATGAAAAACAACTGTCAGTGGAGGTTATTTCTTCTGCACTGTTCAACCAAACCAGTAAATGTGGAGGAGGAGTTAAAATGGATATTCCCTTTGTTAAAGCCGGGACTCGGCAGAGGTGACTGTAGCTCTGGGCCAAGTACACTTGCACGTGTATTGTAAATCCAAGGTCCAGGTCAAGATACACACCGGCAGTTATGATACAATGTATCCTATTATTGCATGTTTCAGTAACTGTCACATGTGGTGTCATAATGTTTGGGATAGAAGTAAACCTTTGTAAAAGCTATGCATAGTCATATTTCCTCCAACCTACAAATTAAGTCACATGTTTGTCTATTATAAACATGATGGCTTTCATTATGACTGACAGTCACGCTTAAATTCAGTAGCAATATGGAAAGTGTATTAACCGTTAATAATCGTATTTTTTAGATGGTATAGATTAGCTTCCAGTGGTGAATATAATGTACTATTCAAAAGAGACAATTGGTGTAAAGAGCGGATTAGAAATCACACCGATGACTACACTTCCTGTAGGCTTTTATTTACGAATGTAATTTTCCATGGTGTGCACTGTACTGTATTATCTCACTGTAAAAAAAAAAAAAAAAAACACGTCGGTCACACACACAAACATACACTGTTTATGGGCGGTGCTTGGAGCCGCGATACAACTCCACCGTGGACCATAATCTGTGTTCCGTGAGGCACCAATGCGTGAAACAACCGTAGGCACAGACAAAAAGAAGCGTAACACTTGATGGTTAAAAACAAAGCTAGACTATTTCAAGGGCGATACGTTATGTATGTAAATATTGGTGATTCAAAGTGAAAGTTTGTCATTGACGACCTGTTTTATTATACGCGGAAAAAGTAGTTTATTCTTTTTTAATCGGGACTGTTTGGAGTTGACAGTCTATGTATGACGAGACGATTATATATTACTTGTTTCCTCGTTCGAAAAACGTTTTAGTTTTTTTGGAATACATTACAGTGGAAGAACTCTAATCACATGCAAACAAGCGATGGAAACAAAGACGTTTCAGGGTAAGATGTCTTTCGATTATAACTCAAACTCAACCAATCAGACTTGCCATAATTTCCATAAATGCAGTCAACACCAACTACAAACATGTTGTGATTTATTTATTATTTTTCTTGCGCTACATTGTATGGGATACACTGTATGGGGTAGAATGTAGGCTAAATAAACTGTTAACAGGTTCTAAATCATGAACTTTATGATGTAAACCTGAACCTGAGTGACATTGCGTAATAATCTTCTTTGCATGACATTGTAGAGTATAGTCAGTAGGTAATTCCTATGACTAACTGCAGCCTATATTTTAACTCAGTTTGTGTGGTGGTGGTGGTGGATAGGGGTGAAGATGATGATGATGAAGTTTATAATTTTGCAACCTTTATCCCACATAAACATAGCTTCATTTGTCAATTCAGGAAAGCATTGCCAAGACAATTTTGTCCTTTTATATTCAATCTCTCACATATCGACCCGAGTGATGTCAGAATGGGCTCATAATGAGGTCACTAAGAGTTCAAATGGCCAACTGTAGGAGCCTACTTCTAATTCTACTGTAGCTGATGGCTCAAGTTTCCCCAGTTGTCTGTGATTTACTGTGTGTGCCCTTCTGTCTACCAGCAGAGTCAGTCCTCAGGGTCAGACACTGGTGGCCTCTGGTACTTGTAATGTTTTGTCACATCTTTGGCCTCCCATTCATGGTCTTTAGGAGAGCAAACATCATCAAGGTGTCGGAATGCTGCTGTCTGTTTGTGGCCGGTATTGTCGCAACTTTCAGGAATCCCAGCTACTGCCTGGCAGTTTGGATTCTTCTTCTTCTTCACAGCTTCATTTGTTCCACTTCTTAGTATTGTTTCTGTTCTATTCTCTCTCACCCATGTACATAGGACTATTGTCACATGTTGACAGAAAGGAGCTGTAAAGGAACTGTTTGAGTGTTCTCATCCATCTCGGCCATACATACACTTTAAGATGTTGTTTTTGATTGAGAAATAGGAATATTTCACTGGCTACGTTCAGTTGGTATTATAAACATCTACATTTCAACATTCAGTCAAAAGCCATGATGACAGACGAGGCGGCCGGCTTTCATTTTCACATGTCGCATCTTTTTAATCAGCAGGTGTTAAGGACTCAACTATTGAGGCCTCAGTTGAGTTGTAGTAGTACCCTGGTTGTCTACACAGTGTCTCAGGCTTGTGCATACCAGGATTTGTGTGGTATGTGGGTGCTGGCAAATCAGGTTTTTGTCTGTGAACACATGGATTGAACTGAACAGGTCAGAGTTTTGGATGTGAACACATGGGGTGAACTGAACAGGTCAGAGTTTTGAATGTGAACACAGAAGTGGGTGAACCCAAGCATGTGTACCAATTGGCACACTATTCCCTACTGTACATAGTGCACTACTTTTGATGAGGGAGAGAGGGCAAGGGAGAGTACCAGAGGACCAGCATACTCACCCCTAATCCCCAACCTAATCCCCTTTCAATGTGGCAGAATAAATCATCTTTTGACATGGACTGACGGCCGCATTGCTCCTCTGAGGTTGGGGCTATCTCTACCCTCTCTCCACGTCCTCTTTCTCTCTCTTTCTATTCATCATCTATCTCTCTCTCTCCCTCTGTTTCTCTTTCTATCTATCATCTCACTTTCTCTCTCTATCCCTCTCTATCTGTCTCTCTTTCTCTCTCTATCTGTCCCTCTCTCTCTTTTTCTCCCTTTCACACGTTCATGGCCAACGAGAGCCCTTCCCTGTGTTTTCTGCCTATGTTAGTAGTTTCTCACTGTCAAGCTTCCCTCAGTTCAGTCAGTCACTACCTACTGTATATCGTTTTTCTCTATATTTGTCTATTTGCCAACGTGTCGATTAGAAAGTTTCCTATCTCTTCCTCACACACATGAGTTCACACACTCACTGAGTTCAGCATGGCCAGTGAGGTAATGGTAGATTTTGTGCAGGCCTGATTGCAGAGTGGCGGTGGGAATCACAGACAGAGTGCTGCTGGAAAGCTCCTCCAGAGGACTGGAAAGTTGTTGGAAGCTTCCAGCTTTCATGGTTACCACTCCCAACCATTTCCCTGCCTCCGACTCTACCCTTTCTCCCTCCCTCTCTCCCTCCCTATCTCCCTCCCTATCTACCATCTCTCCCTTTCTCCCTGCCTCTCTACCCTCTCTCCTTCTCTCTCTACCCCCTCTCCCTCCCTCTCTACCCCTCTCTCCTTCTCTCTCTACCCCCTCTCTCCTTCTCTCTCTACCCCCTCTCCTTCTCTCTCTACCCCCTCTCCTTCTCTCTCTACCCCCTCTCCCTCCCTCCCTCTCTACCCTCTCTCCCTCCCTCTCTACCCCCTCTCCTTCTCTCTCTATCCCCTCTCCCTCCCTCTCTACCCCCTCTCCCTCCCTCTCTACCCTTTCTCCTTCTCTCTCTACCCCCTCTCCCTCCCTCTCTACCCTCCCTCTCTTTCTCCCTCCCTCTCTACCCCCTCTCCCTCCCTCTCTACCCTCTCTCCCTCCCTCTCTACCCCCTCTCCCTCCCTCTCTACCCCCTCTCCCTCCCTCTCTACCCCCTCTCCCGCTCTCTCTCAGGGCAGAGGGTAGCAGTGTATTTAGTAGCGTGGGAACTTTATCCCTCCTAATAACGTTTTGTAATATTCCACTCTACTCTTCTCTTTACAAACAATCTCTATATATTTATTAATTTCCCCCCCAAAAGTCTACCACTGTTCTAGTGGACAAAGCTATTCTTCAGGGGAAAGACGAGGAGATTATTTTTACGGTTACTGTTACACCTCTTCTTCTCTAGTTGAGGTTTAGATGATAGTGAAAATTCTAACAGTCAAAGAGGCAAGGTTATCGTAAGCCCTATAGTCTTAAATGAGGAAGAAACAGTGATGTAAAGTAACTACGTAAAAATACTTTAAAGTACTACTTAAGTCGTTTTTTGGGATATCTGTACTTTGCTATTTATATTTTTGGCAGCTTTTACTTTTCCTCCTCTACATTCCTAAGGAAAATATATACTTTTTACTCCTTACATTTTCCTGGATGCACAAAAGTACATTTAGAATGCTTAGCAGGACAGGAAAATTGTCAAATTCACGCACTTATCAAGAGAGCATTTTTTTAAAATTTAACTAGGCAAGTCAGTTTAGAACAAATTCTAATTTTACAATGACGGCCTAACCTGGCCAAACCCTTCCTTAACCCGGACGACGCTGGGCAAATTGTGCGCCGCCCTATGGGACTCCCGATCACGGCCGGTTGTGATACAGCCCGGGGTCAAACCAGGGTCTGTCATGACGCCTCTAGCACTGAAATGCAGTGCCTTAGACCACTGTGCCACTCGGGCCTCTGATCTGGTGGTGTCACTAAACACAAATGCTCCATTTGTAAATGATATCAGTGTTGGAGTGTGCCCAAGGCTATTCGTATTTATGGTTTGCTTAATAAGGAATTTGAAATGATTTATAGCTTTTACTTTTGATATTTTAACTATGTTTTAAACCAGATACTTTTAGATTTTTGCTCAAGTAGTATTTTACTGGGTGAATTTCATTTTTACTTGAATCATTTTCTATTAACACATCTTTACTTTTACACAAGTATGAATATTGGGTACTTTTTCCACCACTGGGAAGAGATTCATTCTGCCCATAAAATGGACAGCTAGTACACAGCATGTTGTATACTATGCATTTCTTCAGTTGATAAGTGTCTTATTTACTATGTATTACTATGGTATTGATATATTATTATATCACTATGTGTTAGCTCTTTCGAATTGGGGTTGTCCTTTGGGCTTGAACCATATGTGAGTCAATACTGTGTTCCCATAGGAAAATGGAGGCAGAGGGAGTTCTGAGAAAACATTGTGGTGCTTCAATGATATATCATGGGCTGGCCCTCCTAGCAGTTAAAGAGGGGAGCTGTGGGCAGTGTGAATCTGTCCCTCCCTGCCCACTATGGTACATTACTACAGTACATGTGCTGTCACCATGTTGAATACAGATGTCTCCATATCTGCCTTTGCCCTGCAGTGTCCATATCTGTGAGAACTCTCTCTCCTGCAACTAGAAAGTTATATTATTAATTTAAAGAGCAACTGCCCCTAAAAACCAATGGCTAATTTAGAAAACAGTCTATATGGCATCGATATGAGTCAGAAACATTTATCTACTGTCAAAATTGACTACAAAGTGTGAATAGGATCATTTCAGTCAGAAAGTCAGTCTCATCCAACACTGAGTTTTGTGAGACTTGTGGTTGTGACTACATCACAACATAAATTAATGTTGGGTTTGTTTCAATCCTTCCCACATGCCGACAGTTGACAGCACACAAGTAATCGTTAATATATAGTGCCGCTGCACGTGACACAATCATAATGCTGTGTTAGATTTAGGTTGACATTGGATATCCATATAGGGCTAGTTAGGGACCATCTGTAATTTACACAATGTACATGGAACAATATAGTACAATTCCTGTAGCTCCAAATGTCATTGACTTAAAAACCTCAAACCAGCTATAAATTGTAGAAATTAATTTACAAATATTGAAAACATGTAATGAGAGTACTAAAAGGTGTGCAACATAAAAATATTGTCTCATTTACATTGTGCAATTTATTGACAGTCCCTAACTATTTTATTTCACCTTTATTTAACCAGGGTAGGCCAGTTGAGAACAAGTTGTCATTTACAACTGCGACCTGGCCAAGATAAAGCAAAGCAGTGTGACAAAAACAACAACACAGAGTTACACATAAACAAACGTACAGTCAATAACACAAAATAAAAGAAAAATGTAAAAATCTATGTACAGTGTGTGCAAATGTGGAAGAGTAGGGAGGTAGGCAATAAATAGGCCCTAGAGGTGAAAATAATTCCAATTTAGCATTAATACTGGAGTGATAGATGTGCAGATGATGATGTGCAAATAGAGATACTGGGGTGCAAAAGAGCAAGAGTGTAAGTAATAATATGGGGATGAGGTAGTTGGGTGTACTATTTACAGATTGGCTGTGTACAGGTACAGTGATTGGTAAACTGCTCTGACAGCTGATGCTTAATTAGAGAGGGAGATTTTTGCAATTCGTTCCAATCATTGGCAGCAGAGAACTGGAAGGAAAGGCGGGTGAAGGAAGTGTTGGCTTTGGGGATGACCAGTGCAATATACCTGCTGGGTCGCGTGCTACGGGTGGGTGTTGCTATGGTGACCAGTGAGCTGAGATAAGGCGGGCTTTACCTAGCAAAGACTTATAGATGACCTGAAGCCAGTGGGTTTGGTGATGGATATGTAGTGAGGGCCAGCCGACGAGAGCATACAGGTCGCAGTGGTGGGTAGTATATGGGGCTTTGGTGACAAAACGGATTGTACTGTGATAGACTGCATCCAATTTCCTGACTAGAGTATCGGAGGCTATTTTGTAAATGACATCGCCGAAGTCAAGGATCAGTAGGACAGTCAGTTTTACGAGGGTATGTTATTGAAAAAATATATATATTTTACCTTTATTTAACCAGGTAGGCCATTTGAGAATAAGTTCTCATTTACAACTGTGACCTGGCCAAGATAAAGCAAAGCAGTGCGACAAAAACAACAACACAGAGTTACACATGGGATAAACAAATGTGCAGTCAATGACACAATAGAAAAATCTGTATACAAGGTGTGCAAATGACGTAAGGAGGTAAGGCAATAAATTGGCCAATAGTGGCGAAGTAATTACAATTTAGCAATTTACACTGGAGTGATATATGTGCAGATGAGGATGTGCAAGTAGAAATACTGGTGTGCAAAAGAGCAGAAAAACAAAAACAAATATGGGGATGAGGTAGGTAGTTGGTTGGATGGGCTATTTACAGATGGGCTGTGTACAGCTGCAGCAATCGGTAAGCTGCTCTGACAGCTGACGCTTAAAGTTAGTGAGGGAGATATAAGTCTCCAACTTCAGTGATTTTTGCAATTCGTTCCAGTCATTGGCAGCAGAGAACTGTAAGGAAAGGCAGCCAAAGGAGGTGTTTGCTTTGGGGATGACCATTGAAATATACCTGCTGGAGAGCATGCTATGGGTGGGTATTGCTATGGTGACCAGTTGAGCTGAGATAAGGCGGAGCTATACCTAGCAAAGACTTATAGATGACCTGGAGCCAGTGGGTTTGGCGACAAATACCAGCCAACGAGAGCATACGGGTCGCAGTGGTGGGTAGTATACGGGTCTTTGGTGACCAAACGGATTGCACTGTGATAGACTGCATCCAATTTGCTGAGTAGAGTGTTGGAGGCTAATTTGTAAATTACATTGCCGAAGTCAAGGATCGGTAGGATAGTCAGTTTTATGAGGGTAAGTTTGGCAGCATGAGTGAAGGAGGCTTTGTTGCAAAATAACTTTCGCAAACAAAAATATATTTAAATACATTTTTCCAAGGTCGCACACCAGCCGGCTAAAGCTAATTGTCAAAATAATTTGTCTAACTCAACCCACCGTTGAACACAAACAAGAGACACCAACATCAAGCCACACCCCAAAACCAACTCACGTTTGAATTAACCAAATCTAAAACCAGGCCAAATCAGGAAGTGCAGTCTCTCTTTAACCTTTATATGTATTCAATAGACTAGGAACTTGAAACTGTGTTATCTGTGCTTCCTTGTGTGTTTTGCTTGTCTCCTTGGTTAACACACTGGTAAACAGCTGTGTGTGTATTCACTCAACTGGATCACGTTTTGAGACGATTATTTGAGTTTAATAGGCTCTGCCAAAGCAGTAATATAGTTTATTTTATAGTATATAGTAATATAGTATATTATATAGTATTATAGAAATATAGTATATTATATAGTGCTATGGTAATATCGTATATTATATAGTACTATAGTGTATTATATAGTACTATAGCAATATATTATAAGGTACTATAGTAATGTAGTATATTATATGGTACTCTAGTAATATAGTATATAGTAATATCTACATATCATGGTTGATGATGGGGGTAGTTGGGTACAGTAGTTGACTACAGAGAACTGACCTGGTTAACATCATGTATTTACCATCCACTCACAGTGATGCTGTAATGCTGTAAAGTCTCAGCCAGCCTACTGATAGGATATGGTGTGTGTGAGAAATTGTGCACACACAGCAGTAGTTACTAGGTGCTAGGAGAGGAGACACCAGCTGTTATCAGAGAGTGAGAGATAAGGACTTACTGTTTCAGGTAGTGTGTGCGTGCGTGTGTTCATGTGTGTGTGCACGTGTTAATTCTTACCAGCTCCGCATTGCACTCTCCTCTGGTTGTTACTCTCTGTTCTCTCATGGTATTGGTGGGCAGACCGGGCACCACCCATTGTGAACCAATCAAACTCCACCGCAGGGGATTGATTACATGTCACCTGAGTGTCCAGTTCCTCTGCCAGACCTTTATCACTAGTTGATAAGTTGGACCTCTACAGTTGATAGGGATGAATAAAATGAAGGTGTGGTTGATACAGGGTGATCCGATGTGGGCCTATACAGAATAGCCATTTACATAGACACAGGGTGATCTGATGTGGGCCTATACAGAATAGCCATTTAAATAGACACAGGGTGATCTGATGTGGGCCTATACAGAATAGCCATTTAAATAGACACAGGGTGATCTGATGTGGGCCTATACAGAATAGCCATTTACATAGACACAGGGTGATCTGATGTGGGCCTATACAGAATAGCCATTTAAATAGACACAGGGTGATCCTATGTGGGCCTATATAGAATAGCCATTTAAATAGACACAGGGTGATCCGATGCCGGCCTATACAGAATACCCATTTAAATAGATACAGGGTGATTTGACGTGGGCCTATACAGAATAGCCATTTAATAGACACAGGGTGATCCGGTGCCGGCCTATACAGAATAGTCATTTAAATAGATACAGGGTGATCCGATGCCGACCTATACAGAATAGCCATTTATATATACTGAACAAAAATATGAACACAATGTGCAACAATTTCAACAATTTTATTGAGCTACAGTTCATATAAGAAAAAAAGTAATTTTAAATAAATTCATTAGGCCCTAATCTATGGATTTCACATGACTGGGCAGAGGTGATGCCATGGGTGGGCCCCTGAGGGCGTAAGCCCACCCACTTGGGAGCCAGGCCCACTCACTGGGGATCCAGGCCCAGCCAATCAGAATTTGTTTTTCCCCACAAAAGAGCTTTATTACAGACAGAAATACTCCTCAGTTTCATCAGCTGTCCGGGTGGCTGGTCTCAGCCGATCCCGCAGGTGAAGAAGCCGGATGTGGAGGTCCTGGGCTGGTGTGGTAACACGTGGTCTGTGGTTGTGAGGCCGGTTGGACATACTGACAAATTCTCTAAAACAACGTTGGAGGTGGCTTATGGTAGAGAAATTAACATTCAATTCTCTGGCAACAGCTCTGGACATTCCTGCAGTCAGCATGACAATTGCACGCTCCCTCAAAGCTTGAGACATTGTGTTGTGACAAAACGGCACATTTTAGAGTTGCATTTTATTGTCCCCAGCACAAGTGCACCTTTGTAAGGATCATGCTGTTTAATCAGCTTCTTGATATGCCACACCTGTCAGGTGGATGGATTATCTTGGCAAAGGAGAAATGCTCACTAACAGGGAGGTAAACTTCAACATTTGAGAGAAATAAGCATTTTGTGCGTATGGAACATTTCTGTGATCTTTTATTTCAGCTCATAAAACATGGGACAAACACTTTACATGTTGCTTTTATATTTGTGTTCAGTGTAGATACAGAACAGCCATTTAAATAGATACAGGGGGATCCGATGTGGGCTTACAGGTTACAGAATTGCCATTTAAATAGATACAGGCAGAGTATATGATCTTAGTGTAATATCTAGATTGAAGATGATAGCCTGGTTCTAGATGTGTTTATGATTAGCCCCTCTGACTATCATTGTGGAAGTTTGCTAAACATAAGCACATGCTACAGACCTGAGTTCAGTGCTGACTACCCAGCTAACAATTCTAGGGAGAGAGAACGTATTTGTAATGTTACCGTAATGTTCCCCTAATGCTTGAGTGTCCAGTTTTCCATTATTTAGGGGAACGTTCTATCTATGTTAGTAAAAACCTTTGGAGAACCTTTTTAGCGTGTTTTGGTGTTAAGTTCCATTTGACATTAAGGGAATGTTATCTAGACTATACAACATTAATGTTCTAGAAGTGTTTTATGGGACGTTGCACCTGTCCAGTTTTCTGTGGGTAAGGATTCCATCAACATCCCACCAAACATTCACAGGACATGGTTGCCATGTTCTCAGAACATAAGGTATGAATGTTCTAGACATGTTTCATGAGAACGTTGCAAAAACATTTGTATGTCCAAAGAAAAATTCCTTACTCATCACGTCTTGTGACTGTTGCCAATGTCGAACGCCCTAACCAGGCAGGGGCGCAAGTTTCACTGGGTACGGTGGGGACATGCCCCTCCCCACATTCTGAAATTGCATTTCTGTCCCCCCCAGTTTTATCATTGAAATGTGATACAAAACGAGGCAATGGTGTGCTTAAGGACCATGTGGACGCTTCCGAGCGGTTGGGTTGGCTGTTTGGAGTGTTTATCCGACCGGATTTTTTTTTATATAACAAATTATGTCCCCCCACTTCTAAAACCAAAGTTGCACCCCTGTCTCTAGGGCATGTGCTTATTGGGTCAGTATAGTTAGGCCCTGTCCAGAGGAAACCTAACCCCTCCTACCTAGGCACTTGTGTAGATCGTAAATAACTTGATAGGTGTATGTGTAACCTTTATTTAACTAGGCAAGTCAGTTAAGGACAAATTCTTATTTACAATGACAGCCTACACCAGCCAATCCCAGACAACAATGGGCCAACTGTGCACTGCCCTATGGGACTCCCAATCACAGCCAGTTGTGCTACAGCCAGGATTTGAACCAGAATGTCTGTAGTGACACCTCAAGCACTTAAGACCACTTGGGAGCAACAGGGTGAATCCACTTTGAAGTAAATCTCAGTTCTGTTATTAAAAGTACACACATAGTGATTCATGAGTAAAATTGTTAATATGCCCCACCAAAATTAGACAACTATACAGAAAGCTCTTAAACATTGTTGAACTAAGTAAATCAAATCAATGATGAGAGGATAGTCAAATTAATTGATAACTGACACAGCCATTGTGGCGTATCAGGAGGAGCGGAATGCCATGAACCAAGAGGTCGTGAGTTTAAATCCCAGGTGAAAACTT
This sequence comes from Salvelinus fontinalis, assembly GCF_029448725.1. Classification (NCBI taxonomy): domain Eukaryota; kingdom Metazoa; phylum Chordata; class Actinopteri; order Salmoniformes; family Salmonidae; genus Salvelinus; species Salvelinus fontinalis. The sequence goes on from NC_074667.1 coordinate 75,267,068, forward strand.
TTTGAATAATAATTACTGTATGAATGAACATGCACAATGTAATCATGTTTGTCAAATATGCAAGTTAAAAGCACTGTGTGTGAGTATCCCTTGCCAACAGACAAAAAGAGCCTTGGCAACAGTAACAAGGCGTGATGTGTGTTAGCATTTTTTGGGGGAGGGAGAACAATTCTTTGGAACCAACAGGCGACGTCCTGACAACTGATGCACAGAAATGTTCTTGTAACGTTCTCATGAAACGTGTCTAGAATATTAATATCTTACATTCTGATAACAACCATGTCCTGTGCACGCTTGGTGGGACATTGATGGAATATTCTCCTAACCTTCAGAAAACTGGACACCGGAATGTTCTTGCAACCTACCCAGTGCTCAGGAAACAGATGTGAGTGGGGGGGGTCAGCAGGCTTTCCTTTCCAGTTCCAGGTACAGTGAGAGAGGTCAGGAAACAGAGGATTGTCTCACAGTGCCCATCCCTCTCTCTTTCTCTCTCTATTTCTCTCCCCACTAATCTCTACCTCTATATATGTATCTTTCTCTTAGTAACATCCTTCATCAGGGGGGTGTTCAAATTAAACTTTCAAATGTTCCCTATAGCCTCATTTTCCCACACCATCTTTAAAATTACAGCAGTACTCAGCAGACAGATATATATCTCTCAACTGCTAACTCCTGGCAATGGAAGCTTTTAGCAGTTTTTAAGTCAGACAGAAGTGATGAAGCCAAGTTGACAGTTGCTCCTAGATAGTTTCCTCACGGCCTGATGGCCAGGTGATGGAGCTCCAGTTTAGAGAGCGAGAAAAAGTTAGGGAAGTCCCCCGAAATGTAGAACCTCCAAGTTCATGTCCAACACAGAGGATAGAGGAAAAACAGTTTTCTATGTTGAATTTATGGTGTTTTCGATGTCCAATATACAGATTCAGAGGACGGAGAGTTTCAATCTGCATGAGAATCTTTAGACTGAAACACAAGTCTTCTAGTCTGTTCTCTCTCTAGCAGTTGCCTGAGGTTGCACGTTTTCAAGTCTTAGGTAAGACGAGCATGGTTCACCGAACCACCTCTGTTTTAGTCATGTGGAAATCTGGAAATGCAGACCCTCCTGCGTGTGCTGACCTTGTCATGTGGTAGTATTTACAGGGTGTTTACAGTGGGCTCATAGGTTTTTTTTTACATGATGAAACCTTGTAATTAAAAGATGCCGGTTAATGTTCTCAGTAATTAGTCTACACACAGATTCGCCATGCATCACGTTCCCATCTAATCCTACTTTTCATGCCGTATATCTCCCAAAAAATGAGGATTGTTCAATCATAGTAAACATATCACCTAAAATCTAAGAAGTATGTTTTCCTAGATTGGCTTTTGAAACCTGACAGTCACTTGTGCCTTGTGGGTTAGTTTTGTTTTATAGTGAACATTCAGCTCTCGACATATGCTTTTACTGGGCATGGGGAGTTCTTCCAAGTCTGGTCACCTGTTGAGGAAAAAACTCCTGCGCCCAGTTTTTCTAAAGTTATCTGATCGGATTTTGGTTAACAGATAGGGCTCTTGAGTGGTGCAGTGGTCTAAGGCACTGAATCTCTGTGAAAGAAGTGTCACTACAGTCACTGGTATGAATCCAAGCTGAATCACATCCGGCTGTGATTAGGAGTCCCATGGGGCGAGACACAATTGGCCCAGAATTGTCTGGGTTTGGCAGGGGTAGGCCTTCATTGTAAATAAGAACTTGTTCTTAACTGATTTGCCTCGTTTATTAAAACATTTAAAAATGGATAGATATAGAACGGGTGTCCCCATTCAAGTCAATGATATGCCGATTCTCATATCCTATGCATTTAATCCAATCAGACAACTTTTGATAAACTGGGCAGTGATGAACAGGGAAAACTCCTGAAACTACTAAATCACAACTGCATTACCTTTCAGTGTAGACTTAAATGACAATGGTTGATGTTGTGCACCTTTTGACCACCAGATGGCCCCAGAGGTTTGTTTTGACCATAGAGTAGGTCAACCATTATACTGTAGGGAACATGGCTGTATCATCTGCTCTTTCTAAACAGATGGAAACTGTCACCCTATTCTCATCAGGCTTCTGGCCATCCATTTCCAGGACTTGTACTTTCATCATTTTATCTAAAAGCCTTTTTAAATGTCATTATTTTGCATACTGAAGTGCTGTTTTGGCAAACGCTCAGATTTTGCCTGACATTTGCTCATCTTTAGTTATGGAGCTTTCCTTTATTTTGCTTTTAAAGGATTACATATAGCACATTTATTTGTGTAATATAAACTAGAAGTCGACCGATTATGATTTTTCAACGCCGATACCGATACCGATTATTGGAGGACAAAAAAGCCAATACCGATTTAATCGGCCGATTAATTTTTTAAATATTTTTTATATATATATCATACACACACACATTTTTTGTAATAATGACAATTGCAACAATACTGAATGAACAATGAACACTTTTATTTTAACTTAATATAATACATAAATAAAATCAATTTAGTCTCAAATAACAAGAGAACACATGTTAAAACGACCCACTAGCTTTCATGGGTCTTCAATATTCCCAGTTAAGAAGTTTTAGGTTGTAGTGCAGAAAGCAGAGCTTGTCTGCATGGTCCCCTGTCAGTCTGCTCCTCCGCGAAACACAGACCTTATTTGAAGTAGATCAAGACATTCTCTATGGAAGACATGAACAGTAAAATAACGTTTTAACCTTTCAAGTTCAGCCGCAAGTTATTACAGGAATTATAACGCGTCAACTATTTCTCTCTAAACCATATACCTTTGACTAATCCGGAAACTATCACCTCGAAAACAAAACGTTTATTCCGTTCCGTATTTTATCTAACGGGTGGCATCCATGAGTCTAAATATTCCTGTTACATTGCACAACCTTCAATGTTATGTCATAATTACGTAAAATTCTGGCAAATTAGTTCGCAAAGAGCCAGGCGGCCCAAACTGTTGCATATACCCTGACTCTGCATGCAATGAACGCAAGAGAAATGACACAATTTCACCTGGTTAATATTGCCTGCTAACCTGGATTTCTTTTAGCTAAATATGCAGGTTTAAAAATATATACTTGTGTATTGATTTTAAGAAAGGCATTGATGTTTATGGTTAAGTACACATTGGAGCAATGACAGTCATTGATTGATTGTCTTTTATAAGATAAGTTTAATACTAGCTAGCAACTTACCTTAGCTTACTGCATTCGCGTAACAGGCAGGCTCCTCTTGGAGTGCAACGTAATCAGATGTTAGAGCATTGGACTAGTTAACTGTAAGTTTGCAAGATTGGATCCCCCGAGCTGACAAGGTTAAAAATCTGTCGTCATTGAAAATAAGAATGTGTTCTTAACTGACTTGCCTAGTTAAATAAAGATTAAATAAAGGTGTAAAAAAAAAAAATAACGATTTCCGATTGTTATGAAAATTTGAAATCGGCCCTAAGTAATCGGCCCTTCCGATTAATCGGTCGACCTCTAATATAAACCCAGGGGACTAGGGGAGTACAGTAGTGTACATGGAAAGGGAGTACAGTAGTGTGCATGGAAGGGGACTATGGGAGTACAGTAGGGTATATGGAAGAGGAGTAGGGGAGTACAGTAGTGTGCATCGAAAGGGAGTACAGTAGTGTGCATGGAAGGGGACTAGGGGAGTACAGTAGGGTACATAGGAGGGGACTAGGGGAGTATGGAAGGGGCCTATGGGAGTACAGTAGGGTGCATGGAAGTGGAGTACAGTAGGGTACATGTAGGGTACATGGAAGGGGAGTACAGGAGGGGACATGGAAGGGGACTAGGGGAGTATGGAAGGGGACTATGGGAGTACAGTAGGGTGCATGGAAGGGGAGTGCAGTAGGGTGCATGGAAGGGGACTGTGTGAGAGAAGTAGGGTGCATGGAAGGGGACTATGGGAGTACAGTAGGGTGCATGGAAGGGGACTATGGAAGTACAGTAGGGTGCATGGAAGGGGAGTGCAGTAGGGTGCATGGAAGGGGACTATGGGAGTGATGTAGGGTGCATGGAAGGGGACTATGGGAGTACAGTAGGGTGCATGGAAGGGGACTATGGAAGTACAGTAGGGTGCATGGAAGGGGAGTACAGTAGGGTGCATGGAAGGATATTTCTAGAACTGTCCTAAGAGAGAATAGTGAGTCACAGATGGAGCCTGTTGAGTTGGCAGTGGGCTCATTAGACCCCAGGCCATTTATGGTAATTTCCTGCTCAGTTGCTAGCTCAGCCGTCTCCTAGGGGACTGAGAGGGGTCTATTGCAGTACACTAGCACATCAGGAGGACATCAGGAGGACCATGACTCCAAGCTCAGATGCCTTGTATTGTTTCATGATATCTTTATTGTATTTTTATTGTGTATGGATGCCAATTTGGCGGGAATTAGAGAGATGTTTTTCAACCTGTTGCTTCCCTACTAAAGGAAATGTGGGCGGCGATCTTATCCTGCAAGGGCCTGTGTGGGTGTAACGGATGTGAAATGGCTAGCTAGTTAGCGGGGACGCGCTAGTAGTATTTCAATCAGTTACGTCACTTGCTCTGAGACTTAAGTAGGGTTTCCCCTTGCTCTGCAAGGGCCGCGGCTTTTGTGGAGCGATGGGTAACGACGCTTCGTGGGTGTCAGTTGCTGAGGTGTGCAGAAGGTCCCTGGTTCGCGCCCGGGTCGGGGCGAGGGGACGACGTAAAGTTATACTGTTACATGGGTGCAGGCCTTTTTGTCCAGCTAGTCAAAGCAGTTATGTGCAACGAGTAGGAATGGACAATCTTATCAACAACAGGCTGTTGAGAGGGCAGGTCTTTTCTCTGTCTAAAGCGGAAACACCCCTGATTCAGCATATAAAGTTATCATTGAAAACTGTGTTTGGTTCACCTGACATTTGCTCATCTTTAGTTATGGAGCTTTCCTTTATTTTGCTTTTAAAGGATTACATATAGCACATTTATTTGTGTAATATAAACCCAGGGGACTAGGGGAGTACAGTAGTGTACATTTAAGGCGACTATGGGAGTACAGTAGTGTACATTTAAGGGGACTATGGGAGTACAGTAGGGTATATGGAAGAGGACTAGGGGAGTACAGTAGTGTGCATGGAAGGGGACTAGGGGAGTACAGTAGGGTACATGGAAGGGGAGTACAGGAGGGTACATGGAAGGGGACTAGGGGAGTACAGTAGAGTGCATGGAAGGGGCCTATGGGAGTACAGTAGGGTGCATGGACGGGGACTAGGGGAGTACAGTAGAGTGCATGTAAGGGGAGTACAGTAGTGTGCATGGAAGGGGACTAGGGGAGTACAGTAGGGTACATGGAAGGGGAGTACAGGAGTACAGTAGGGTGCATGTAAGGGGAGTACAGTAGGGTGCATGGAAGGGGTGTACAGTAAGGTGCATGAACAAGGACTAGGAGAGTACGGTAGGGTGCATGGAAGAGGACTAGGAGAGTACAGTAGGGTGCATGGAAGGGGTGTACAGTAGGGTGCATGGACAGGGAGTACAGTAGGGTGCATGGAAGGGGAGTACAGTAGAGTGCATGAACAAGGACTAGGAGAGTATGGTAGGGTGCATGGAAGAGGACTAGGAGAGTACAGTAGGGTGCATGGAAGGGGTGTACAGTAGGGTGCATGAACAAGGACTAGGAGAGTACGGTAGTGTGCATGGAAGAGGACTAGGAGAGTACAGTAGGGTGCATGGAAGGGGTGTACAGTAGGGTGCATGGACGGGGAGTACAGTAGGGTGCATGGAAGGGGGCTATGGGAGTACAGTAGGGTGTGTATGGATGATGGGAGTAGGGTGTGTTTGGTTGATTAGCTGAATCAGGTGTGTTTCTGCTTTAGACAGAGAAAAGACCTGCCCTCTCAACAGCCCGTTGTTGATAAGATTGTCCATTCCTACTCGTTGCACCTAGGAGATCACATTAATGGGCTGTAGTATTTTTATATAATGGATAAAGAAAATCCACACTCATCATCTCTCCTGCTGTATGTATTTTTTAAGTTGCCATTAATCAGTGTGTTCTGGGTCATTGATCAGTGTGTTCTGGGTCATTTATCAGTGTGTTCTGGGTCATTGATCAGTGTGGCCTGGGCCATTGATCAGTGTGGGCTGGGTCATTGCCTGAGGGGATTTCAGCCTGACTACGATGATGGGTGACGGGGCATCTCCTGTCTCACTATCAGCGAGAGGATGTGATTTATCATCAATACTTGGTGTCAGAGAGCCTGTCTGGTCTGTGATCTCAGGTAAGAGTGGTCTTATCATAGCTCCTCTGCTATAACCTCTGACCTCTAGGACCTCTAGAACTGTGGGAAAAGAGCTCAGCGGATAAGACAGGACAAGGGTCCCACATGAAAAAATACTATAGTACACTATGGTATAAATACTACAGTATTCACTGTAGTGATTTTGCGGACTTCACTGTAATATTCACTCTATTGTTTTTGTGGACTAAAGTGAATAGTAGTATTTACTGTAGTTTACTGTAGTATTTACTGTAGTTTACTGTGGTATTTACAGTTAACTATAGTATAAATACTGTAGTAAAGAACCGTAGTATATACTGTAGTATTTATGGTGGTGTTTTTGCAGACATTATTGTAGTATTCTCACCTATAGGTGGCACAAATTGGCATATGGGGGTGGGGAATGGATGGGGAATACGCACAAATACTGTAGTTAAAGTGTAGTATGTTTTTGCAGATATTACACAGTGTTTTTTTAGTGGACAATACTGTAGTATTTACTATAGTATTCTATAGTATATTACAAAATTCTCTAATAACTACTAGACATGATCGAGGTATACTAAAGTGTGTAGTATAGTATTATACAGTGTACTACAGTTTACTACAAAATTCTATAGTAAGTACTGTAGTATTCTATAGTAAACTGTAGTATTTTTTTTTAAATCTGTTGTTCTGCCCCCTGAACAAGGCAGTTAACCACTGGTCCTAGGCTGTCATTGAAAATAAGAATTTGTTCTTAACTTACTTGCCTAGTTAAATAAAGTTTTTTATTTTTTTTATTCCTAACTCAGTTGCTGGAAAGGAAGGAAACGGCTCAGGGATTTCACCATGAGGCCAGTGGTGACTTTAAAACTGTCACAGAGTTTAATGGCTGTGATAGGAGAACTGAGGATGGATCAACAACATTGTAGTTACTCTACAATACTAACCTAATTGACAGGGTAAAAAGAAGGAATCCTGTACAGAATGAAAATATTCCAGAACGTGCATCCTGATTGCAAACAGGGACTAAAGTAATAGCGCAAAAAATGTGGCAAAGCAATTAACTTTTTGTCCTGAATACAAAGTGTGTTTAAGTTTTCAAAGTGTTCTCTAATCCAAGATGGCGTGTAAGAAGTATATTGCTTGTCCCGTGTAAATATTCCGTTTATTTAAATTTTTTGTATATGTTTCAATATATTTCAATCTCTTTTTTTCCATTTTCAAATTAAATATACCTTCCTGTAAACCACCTCGCCCAATGTGGTACGGATCTGCTATTTTTTAGACCTTATAACTGGAACCTCCATCAGTAGCTAGCCAGCTAATTAGCTACTAGCTATTTAGTCATTGTTAGCCACTGCTAGCGGTCTTTACCTTTAGCTCAGGCACCAGTCGCTTTAGTCGGGATAATACCTGCCAGTCTGCACAGCGTGATATCAGCCCTGAGCATATCGGACTGCTTTGTTCCACTACATCACCGGATTCCTGCCGCAAGTTCTGGACCATTACACCGGATCATCGCAGCTAGCTAGCTGCTACTGAGTGGCTATTGTGGCTAACGTCCTTGTCCAGAAGCAAGCACCGAGATAGCCTCGAGCTAGGCCCATCTAGCCAAAGAAGTACACCAACTACAATACCTCTCTTGCCAATTGGCCTGGACCCTTTGTCGACACGGAGCCCCGCCGATCCATCACGACTGGTCTGCTGACGTAATTCGGCCGATGTGCTCTCAACCGGCCTCTGCGTCGTGGATGTCGGTGAAGACCCATCTGCTAGCCCCGGCCCACTAGCTTTCTGAACGCCGTGTCTCCCGCTCGCCTAGCGTGGTAACGACTACCGAGCAGCTCCCTGTTTCATGTATTGCTGCTCATTGGACCTTCTGATCACTCGGCTACACAGCTGATGCCTGCTGGACTGTTCATTAACATGTTACTTAATTTTGTTTATCTGTCAGCCCCAGCCTCAAACTCAGGCCCTGTGTGTAGCTAACTGACCCTCTCTGCCTATTCATCACCATTTACCCGTTGTTGTTGTCTTAGCCGTTTACCCATTGTTGTCTTACCCGTTGTTGTCTTAGCTCTCCCAATCAACAGGAAGGCCACCAAAAATCCTGAAATTTCCATCCCCAACTACAACATTTTCCGTCAAGATAGAACTGCTAAAGGGGGCAGAGTTGCAATCTACTATCCAGGTCTATGCCCAAACAGTTCGATCTTCTACTTTTAAAAATCCATCTCTCCAGAAATAAATCTCTCACTGTTGCTGCTTGTTATAGACCCCTTCAGCTCCCAGCTGTGCCCCGGACACCATATGTGAATTGATTGCCTCACATCTATCGTCAGAGTTTGTACTGTTAGGTGTTCTTTAAAAGTGTTTTCCTCACCATCTTAAAAAAGCATGCCCCTTTCAAACAATGTAGAACTAAAAACAGATATAGCCCTTGGTTCACTCTGGACTTGACTGCCCTTGACCAGCACAAAAACATCCTGTGGCGTACTGCACTAGCATCGAATAGTCCCCGCGATATGCAACTTTTCAGGGAAGTCAGGAACCAATATACACAGCTTTTTCAAACAGAAATTTGCATCCTGCAGCACTAATTCCAAAAGGTTTTGGGACACTGTAAACTCCATGGAGAATAAGAGCACCTCCTCCCAGCTGCCCACTGCACTGAGGCTAGGAAACACTGTCACCACCGATAAATCCACGATAATCGAGAATTTCAACAAGCATTACTCTACGGCTGGCCATGCTTTCCACCTGGCTACCCCTACCCCGGCCAACAGCTCTGCACCCCCCGCAGCAACTGGCCCAAGCCCCCCCTGATGTTATGAAAGAGCTGCAAAATCTGGATCCCTACAAATCAGCTGGGCTAGACAATCTGGACCCTCTCTTCCTAAAATTATCCGCCGCCATTGTTGCAACCCCTATTACTAGTTTGTTCAACCTCTCTTTCGTATCGTCTGAGATTCCTAAAGATTGGAAAGCGGCCACTGTCATCCCACTCTTCAAAGGAGGAGACACTCTAGACCCAAACTGTTACAGATCTATATCCACCCTGCCCTGCCTTTCTAAAGTCTTCAAAAGCCAAGTTAACGAACAGATCACCGACCATTTCGAATCCCACCGTACCTTCTCCGCTATGCAATCTGGTTTCCGAGCTGGTCACGGGTGCACCTCAGCCACGCTCAAGGTCCTAAACGATATCATAACCGCCGTTGATAAAAGACAGTACTGTGCAGCCGTCTACATCGACCTGGCCAAGGCTTTCAACACCGTATTCTTATCAAAAGACTCAACAGCCTTGGTTTCTCTAATGACTGCCTCGCCTGATTCATTAACTACATCTCAGATAGAGTTCAGTGTGTCAAATCGGAGGTGCCACATGGTTCAATTCTCGGGCTGACTCTTTTCTCTGTATATATCAATGATGTCGCTCTTGCTGCGGGTGATTATTTGATCCACCTCTACGCAGGCGACACCATTCTGTAAACCTATGGCCCTTCTTTGGACACTGTGTTAACAAACCTCCAAACGAGCTTCAATACCATACAACACTCCTTCCGTGGCCTCCAACTGCTCTTAAATGCTAGTAAAACTAAGTGCATAATCTTCAACCGATTGGTGCCCGCACCCGCCCACCCGACTAGCATCACTACTCTGGGCAGTTCTGACTTAGAATATGTGGACAACTATAAGTCCCTAGGTGTCTGGCTAGACTGTAAACTCTCCTTCCAGACTCATATTAAGCATCTCCAATCCAAAATTAAATCTAGAATCGGTTTCCTATTTCGCAACAAAACCTCCTTCACTCATGCTGCCAAACATACCCTCGTAAAACTGACTATCCTACCGATCCTTGACTTCGGCGATGACATTTACAAAATTGCCTCCAACACTCTACTCAGCAAATTGGATGCAGTCTATCACAGTGCCATCCATTTGTCACCAAAGCCCCATATACTACCCACCACTGTGACCTGTATGCTCTCGATGGCTCCCACTGGCCCCAGGTCATCTTTATTGCCTTACCTCCTTACTTCATTTGCACACACTGTATACAGATTTTTCTATTGTGTTATTGACTGTACGTTTGTTTATCCCATGTGTAACTCTGTGTTGTTGTTTTTGTCGCACTGCTTTGCTTTATCTTGGCCAGGTCGCAGTTGTAAATGAGAACTTGTTCTCAACTGGCCTACCTGGTTAAATAAAGGTGAAATAAAAAAAATAAAAAATTGGGCAAATCCAATACAACACGTTACTGAGTACCACTCGATATTTTCAAGCATAGTGGTGGCTGCATCATGTTATGGGTATGCTTTTAATCGTTAATGACTGGGGAGTTTTTCAGGATAAAAAAGAAACAGAATGGAGCTAAGCATAAGCAAAATCCTAGAGGAAAACCTGGTTCAGTCTGCTTTCCAACACACTGGGAGATGAATTCACCTTTCAGCAGGACATTAACCTAAAACATAAGGCCAAATCTACGCTAGAGTTGTTTACCAAGAAGACAGTGACTCTTCAGTTACAGTTTTGACTTAAATCTGCTTGAAACTCTATGGCAAGACCTGACATTTTTTGTCTAGCAATGATCAACAACTCATTTGACAGAGTTTGAAGAATTTTGAAAAGAATGATGGGCAAATGTTGCATAAACCAAATGTGGAAAGCTCTTAGAGACTTACCCAGAAAGACTCACAGCTGTAATCGCTGCCAAAGGTGCTTCTACAAAGTATTGACTCCAGGGTGTGAATACTCATGTAAATAAGATGTTTCTGTATTTCATTTCAATACATTTGCAAAAATGTATAAAAATGTTTTTACTTTGACATTATGGGGTATTGTGTGTAGATGGGTGAGAAAAAAAAATGTTTAATCCATTTTGAATTCAGGCTGTATCACACATTTGGAATAAGTCAAAAGGTATGAATACTTTCTGAAGGCTCTGTATATACACAAGTATGTGGACACCCCTTCAAATTAGTGGATTCGTTGCTGACAGGTGTATAAAATCGAGCACACAGCCATGCAATCCCCATAGGTAAATATTGGCAGTAGAATGGACTTACTGGAGTGCTCAGTGAATTTCATCGGGTTACCGTCATAGGATGCTACCTTTCCAACAAGTCAGTTCGTCAAATTTCTGCCCTGCTAGAGATGCCCTGGTCAACTGTAAGTGCTGTTATTTTGAAGTGGAATCGTCTAGGAGCAACAACAGCTCAGCCGCGAAGTGGTAGGCCACACAAGCTCACAGAACGGGACTGCCGAGTGATGGAAGTATGTAGCGCGTAAAAATTGTCTGTCCTCGGTTGCAACACCCACTACCGAGTTCCAAACTGCCTCTGGAAGCAACATCAGCACAATAACTGTTCGTTGGGAGCGTCATGAAATGGGATTCCATGGCTGAGCAGCCGCATACAAGCCTAAGATCACCATGCGCAATGCCAAGCATCGGCTGGAGTGGTTAAAAGGGCATAGTGCCAACTGTAAAGTTTGGTGGAGGAGGAATAATGGTCTGGGGCTGTTTTTCATGTTTTGGGCTGGGCCCTTTAGTTCCAGTGAAGGGAAATCTTAACGCTACAGCATACAATGACATTGTAGATTATTCTGTGCTTCCAACTTTGTGGCAACAGTTTGGGGAAGGCCCCTTCCTGTTTCAGCATGACAATGACCCCGTGCACAAAGCGAGGTGCATACAAAAATGGTTTGGCAAGATTGGTGTGAAAGAATTTTACTGGCCTGCACAGAGCCCTAACCTCAACCCCATCGAACACCGTTGGGATGAATTGGAACACCGACTATGAGCCACGCCTAATCGCCCAACATCAGTGCCTGACCTCACTAATGCTCTTGTGGCTTGATGGAAGCAAGTTCCCGCAGCAATGTTCCCACGTCTAGTGGAAAGACTTCCCAGAAGAGTGGAGGCTGTTATAGCAGCAAAGGGGGGGACCAACTCCGTATTACGGCCGATGATTTTGGAATGTTCTACATACTTTTGGTCATGTAGTGTATCTCTCACTATAAACTACCTGAATAAATAGGAAAACTCGTCTTCACTGATTGCATTCTTTATTATTCTCAATGTATGTAAAGTTGCATCGACCATTCTCAGCTGTACCTACACAGGGAGTCAGCGCCCTTAAAGATGGCGCCATCAGAGTCCTTAGAGAGTCCTCGCTTCTAGTCCTTAGGAAACTTTGCAGTATTTATTTTTCTGTTTTATTTCTAACAAGCATTTCGCTACACTCGCAATAACATCTGCTAACCATGTGTATGTGACCAATAAAATGTGATTTGATTTGATGTACTGCTCTGTGTGATGAGAAACAGAGGCATCATGAAAACCGTGCAAAGAATCTCCCAGCACCAATCCTTCATCCAGGGAGTTAGAAAATAATTTTGGATAATATACTGTTACATTTAGATCACATTAATATGCACTGACATCACATTTAGATTTTATATTTATTATTAAGTTAACCTTAGGAAAACAAAGCACACATCTAATCAGCGATACTGAGTGGAAGATTATTACTGTGTGGGTTCATGTTCTTCCTGAGTTTCCTAACCTATATTTCTCTAAGGTGTGCAGTAATGAATGGTTGAGCCTGGTTCTCAGATTAGTTTATTGAGGAGGATGGCAGGTTGACTGTTACGGCTCTCGTCGAAAGGAGTGGACCAAAGTGCAGCGTGGAAAGTGTTCATGATTTTTTTTTTTTTATAAACACTCAAACAAAATAACCAAAGTGAAAACGAAAGCGCACAGTTCTGTCAGGTACAGACACGAAACAGAAAACAAGATCCCACAAAACCCAAAAGGAAAATGACTTATATATGATCCCCAATCAGAGACAACGATAGACAGCTGCCTCTGATTGGGAACCATACTCAGCCAAAAACACAAAGAAATAGAAAACATAGGCCTCCCGGGTGGCACAGTGGTCTAGGGCACTGCATCACAGCGCTAGCTGTGCCACCAGAGTCTCTGGGTTCGCGCCCAGGCTCTGTCGCAGCCGGCCGCGACCGGGGGGTCCGTGGGGCGACACACAATTGGCCAAGCTTCGTCCGGGTTAGGGAGGGTTTGGCCGGTAGGGATATCCTTGTCTCATCGCGCTCCAGCGACTCCTGTGGCGGGTCGGGCGCAGTGCGCGCTAACCAAGGGGGGCGGGTGCACGGTGTTTCCTCCGACACATTGGTGCGGCTCGCTTCCGGGTTGGAGGCGCGCTGTGTTAAGAAGCAGTGCGGCTTGGTTGGGTTGTGCTTCGGAGGACGCATGACTTTCGACCTTCGTCTCTCCCGAGCCCGTACGGGAGTTGTAGCGATGAGACAAGATAGTAATTACTAGCGAAAGAAAAAAAGAAAAAAAGAAAAAGAAAAACGAAAAAAACGAAATAGAAAACATAGATTTTCCCACCCGAGTCACACCCTGACCTAATCAAACATAGAGAATAATAAGGATCTCTAAGATCAGGGCGTGACAGTGACTGTAAATAGCTGCAGTTCAGGCCTACAGGCGGAGGGAAACATTTTGAGAGAAAGATGTTGGTACAGTATGTGGAGCATGCTTGGTGTTCACAGACGGAGGACAGTCTTCTCTACTGATGTGTCCTCAGCTTGTTGACAGACTCAGGCCTGAAGACATTTATCTAACTCTGACCTTTCAGAAGATCCAAGACCCACAGTTGTTAGTGTGCTAGTAACACAGTGGCTACTGACAGACTGACAGACTGACAGACTTTCTACCATTGATTCAACCCTTTCTGATCCGAAATTGAGATCTACTGACTGGCCACGTATGGACTTATCTCTGCACTCAGAACCAAATCTCATGTGCGCTGGCCAGTGAACATTTATGTCACGAGAAACTACTAGAGGTTTGAATTAAGTCAGCTCTTTAGGACATCCCAACCTGGTCTCAGAGCATTTTGTATTATTCTGTACGTAAATCCTTCACACTCCATTTAGTATGACACGTCATGCTTCGTATGGTATGTATTAATTTGTAGATGTCCATCACCCATTTTGTATGATATATTTACTATAGTATTCTACAGTGTATTTAAAAATTCTGTAGTAACTACTACACATGATCGAGGTATACTAAAGTGTGTAGTATAGTATTATACAGTGTACTACAGTTTACTACAAAATTCTATAGTAAGTACTGTAGTATTCTATAGTAAACTGTAGTATTTTTTCATGTGGGGTGGAACACATCTGGTCATGTTTAGTTTAGGCTGTGGGAACATCTCTCCACAGGGGTTTGTGTCTTGGTTTTCATGTTCAGAAAAGAGAGACTGTAACAGAAAGAATTACAATTCGTATTATAAATTATCAATTTGCAAAACGTACAAAATTATATGAAATTTGAACATTTTTAGCTAGCTAATAGTACCCGCAAAACACCAGTCACAACGTCAACAGTGAAGAGGCGACTCTGGGAGGCTGGCTTTATAGGTAGAGTTCCTCTGTCCAGTGTCTGTGTTCTTTTGCCCATCTTAATATTTTCATTTTATTGGCCAGTCTGAGATATGGCTTTTTCTTTGCAACTCTACCTAGAAGGCCAGTATCCAGGAGTTGCCTCTTCACTGTTGACGTTGAGACTGGTGTTTTGCGGGTACTATTTAATGAAGCTGCAAGTTGAGGACTTGTGAGGCGTCTGTTTCTCAAACTAGACACTCTAATGTACTTGTCCTCTTGCTCAGTTGTGCACCGGGGCTTCCCACTCCTCTTTCTTATCTGGTAAGAGCCAGTTTGTGCTGTTCTGTGAAGGGAGTAGTACACAGCGTACGAGATCTTCAGTTTCTTGTCAATTTCTCGCATGGAATAGCCTTAATTTCTCAGAACAAGAATAGACTGACAAGTTTCAGATGAAAGTACTTTGTTTCTAGCCATTTTGAGCCTGTAATTAAACCCACAAATGCTGATGCTTCAGATACTCAACTAGTCTAAAGAAGGCCAGTTTTATTGCTTCTTTAATCAGAACAACAGATTTCAGCAGTGCTAACATAATTGCAAAATGGTTTTCTAATGATCACTTAGCCTTTTAACTGATAACACAACGTGCCATTGGAACACAGGAGTGATGGTTGCTGATAATGGGCCTCTGTACTCCTATGTAAATATTCCATACAAAATCAGCCGTTTCCAGCTACAATAGTCATTTACAACATTAACAATGTCTACACTGTATTTCTGATCAATTTGATGTTATTTTAATGGACAAAAAAATGATTTTCTTTCAAAAACAAGGACATTTCTAAGTGACCCCAAACGTTTGAACGGTAGTGTATATTTAACCTTTATTTAACTAGGCAAGTCAGTTAAGAACAAATTCTTATTTACAATTACGGCCTATCAAAAGGCCTCCTGCTGGCGCTGGAGAAGAAGACTGACGTTTTACATGTTCCTATCCAATTATGTTGTTTTGTTTGTTTCTTTGCGTTGTTTGTAACTTGTTTTTTAACTTATTTTTGTACATAATGTTACTACTACCGTCTCTTATGACCGAAAATATCTTCTGGACATCAGAACTGCGATTGCTTACCACGAACAGGCAGAATACTTTTTTTTCCTTTAAGGAGTCCGACGAACCCGACGTGAATGACGTACTGCTGGGAGCCCAGATCCCCGTCATTTGCGTGAAGAGAAGGCGAAGAAAATGGGGCCTTTTGAGAATTCGTAGGCGATCAAATAAACCCCCACTGCATTCCATTCTGCTAGCAAACGTGCTGTCTTTGGAAAATAAAATCGATGACTTACGTGGAAGATTAAACTACCAACGGGACATTAAAAAATGTTCACAGAGTCGTGGCTGAACGACGACATTATCAACATACAGCTGGCTGGTTATACGCTGCACCGGCAGGACAGACCAGCGGCGTCTGGTAAGACAAGGGGCGGGGGACAACATATTTTTGTAAATAACAGCTGGTGCACGATATCTAAGGAAGTCTCGAGGTTTTGCTCGCCTGAGGTAGAGTATCTCATAAAAAGCTGTGGACCACACTATCTACCTAGAGAGTGTTCATCTGTATTTTTCATAGCTGTCTACATACCTCCACAGACTGATGCTGGCACTAAGACCGCACTAACTGAGCTGTATTCCGCCATAGGCAAACAGGAAAATGCTCACCCAGAGGCGGCGCTCCTAGTGGCCCGGGATTTTAATGCAGGGAAACTTAAATCGGTCTTACCTAATTTCTATCAGCATGTTAAACGTTCAACCAGAGGGAAACAAACTCAGGACCACCTTGACTTCACACACAGAGACACATACAAAGCTCTCCCTCGCCCTCCATTTGGTAAATCTGACCATAATTCTATCCTCCTGATTCCTGCTTACAAGCAAAAATGAAAGCAGGAAGCACCAGTGACTCGATCAATAAAAAAGTGGTCAGATGAAGCAGATGCTAAGCTACAGGACTGTTTTGCTAGCACAGACTGGAATATGTTCCAGGATTCCTCTGATGGCATTGAGGAGTACACCACATCAGTCATTGGCTTCATCAATAAGTGCATCGATGATGTCGTCCCCACAGTGACCGTACGTACATACCAGAAGCCATAGATTACAGGCAACATCCGCACTGAGCTAAAGGCTAGAGCTGCCGCTTTCAAGGAGCGGGACTCTAACCCGGAAGTTTATAAGAAATCGCACTATTCCCTCTGATGAACCATCAAACAGGCAAGCATCAATACAGGACTAAGATCGAATCGTACTACACTGGCTCTGACGCTCGTTGGATGTGGCAGGGCTTGCAAACCATTACAGACTACAAAGGGAAGCACAGCCGAGAACTGCCCAGTGACACGAGCCTACCAGATGAGCTAAACTACTTCTATCCTCGCTTCGAGGAAAATAACACTGAAACATGCATGAGAGCACCAGCTGTTCAGGAAGACTGTGTGATCACGCTCTCCGCAGGCCATGTGAGTAAGACCTTTAAACAGATCATCCTTCACAAGGCCGCAGGGCCAGACGGATTACCAGGATGTGTACTGCGAGCATGCGCTGACCAACTGGCAAGTGTCTTCACTGACATTTTCAACCAATCCCTGTCCGAGTCTGTAATATTAACATGTTTTAAGCAGACCACCATAGTCCCTGTGCCCAAGAACACTAAGGTAACCTGCCTAAATGACTACCGACCCGTAGCACTCACTTCTGGAGCCATGAAGTGCTTTGAAAGGCTGGTCATGGCTCATATCAACATCATTATCCCATAAACCCACTCCAATATGCATACCGCCCTAACAGATACACAGATGATGCAATCTCTATTGCACTCCACACTGCCCTTTCCCACCTGGACAAAAGGAACACCTATGTGAGAATGCTATTCATTGACTACAGCTCAGCGTTCAATAGCATAGTGCCCTCAAAGCTCATCACTAAGCTAAGGACCTTGGGACTAAACACCTCCTTCTGCAACTGGATCCCGGACTTCCTGACGGGCCGCCCCCAGGGGGTAATGGTAGGTAGCAACACATTCGCAACGCTGATCCTCAACACAGGGGCCCCTCAGGGGTGCGTGCTCAGTCCCCTCCTGTACTCCCTGTTCACTCATGAGTGCACGTCCAGGCACGCCTCCAACACCATCATTAAGTTTGCCGATGGCACAACAGTGGTAGGCCTGATCACCGACAACGACGAGACAGCCTATGGGGAGGAGGTCAGAGACCTGTCCGTGAGATTCCAAGACAACAACCTCTCCCTCAACGTGACAAATACAAATGGGATGATTGTGGATTACCAGAAAAAGAGGATTGAGCACACCCCCATTTTCATTGACGGGGCTGTAGTGGACCAGGTTGAGAGCTTCAAGTTCCTTGGCGTCTATATCACCAACAAACTAACATGGTCCAAACACACCAAGACAGTCGTGAAGAGGGCACGACAAAACCTATTCCCCCTCAGGAGACTGAAAACATTTGGTATGGGTCCTCAGATCCTCATAAGGTTTTACAGCTGCACCATCGAGAGCATCCTGACTGGTTGCATCACTGCCTGGTATGGCAACTGCTCAGCCTCCGACTGCAAGGCATTACAGAGGGTAGTGCATACGGCCCAGTACATCACTGTGGCACAGCTTCCTGCCATCCAGGACCTCTATACCAGGCGGTGTCAGAGGAAGGCCCTAAAACTGTACCGGAGCGCCAAGTCTAGGTCCAAGAGGCTTCTAAACAGCTTCTACCCCCAAGCCATAAGACTCCTGAACATCTAATCAAATGGTTAACAGACTATTTTTATTGCCCCCCCCCCCCCCCTTTTGCACCGCTGCTACTCTCTGTTGTTATCATCCATTTATAGTCACTTTACTAACTCTACCTACATGTACATATTACCTCAATTACCTCGACTAACCGGTGCCCCCCCCCCCCCCCCCCCCCCCCCCCCGCACATTGACTCTGTACCGGTACCCCCTCTATATAGTCTGGCTATTGTTATTTTACTGTTGCTCTTTTATTACTTGTTACTTTTATTTCTTATTCATATTTTTCTTAACTGCATTGTTGGTTAGGGTCTTGTAAGGAAGCATTTCACTGTAAGGTCTACAAAAAAATCTAAAATCTAAAATTTGATTTGATTTGCTAAATTATTATTTAATTTTATAATATAGGACAAAACACCCAACACAACAAGAGAGAAACAACACAACACTACATAAAGAGAGACCTACAACAACATAGCAAGGCAGCAACACATGACAACACAGCATGGTAGCAACAGAACATGGCAGCACCACAACATGGTAGCAGCACAAAACATGGTACAAACATTATTGGGCACAGACAACCTTTAGTTATTTATTTTTATTTCACCTTTATTTAACCAGATAGGCCAGTTGAGAACAAGTTCTCATTTACAACAACACAAAGGGCAAGAAGGTAGAGACAACAATACATCGCACAAAGCAGCCACAACTGCCAGTAAGAGTGTCCATGATTGAGTGTCCACTATGTTACGTCTAGTCTATGAGACCAGGCTGGCTATCCACATAGCCTACTTTAAACTTCCTTCCCAGACATCAAGGCCTGCTGTAACCCTGTAGCACTAAACCACGCTGTCTCTCAGTCATTCCTACCGCCTGTGACTCAAACATGGCTTTGCAGCTTTGAACTCTTTAGTGCACTTTAAACACACCATCACCAGATCCATGTAGATACATGGCTCTGACCACCACCATCGTCAGGCTTTGAAGTGTCCTGAATCACCAGTGAACCGTTGCCCATCTTCAAACTCTCCGGACAACACCACTTCTCCCCCTCCATTAGCCATTAAGGCCATAAAGGCTTTAGAGTGTTTGTGTTTATGGATCTGGGTGTCAGTCACTGTCTGTCTGTGAGTTTGTGTCTGTGCATGCGTGAGTGTGTGTGTGAGTGTGTGAGTGAGTGTGTGTGTGCATGTGTGTGTATTCATGCTTGCGTGCGTGCCTGTGTATGTGTGTGCATGCTTGCGTGCGTGCCTGTGTATGTGTGTGCATGCTTGCGTGTGTGCTTGTGTGTGTTTAGGGTCCATCAGCTGCTTCTGGAAGTTCAAAGGGTCACACCACCACTACCAGGTTCATCCCCATTAATATTAACTGTTGGGTGATGTCATCTGTCTGGTCTCTGAGTGCCTGACTGGATGTGATTAGAGGCTAGCTGGGCCAGAGCTTCTTTAGTGTCTTTTTTTTAACCTATATGTGGTTTAATGGACTGACATTTACACTGCTTGTCTTTGTTGTCCTCTCCCTCTCCTCCTCTCCTCCTCTCCTCTCCTCTCTTCATCTCCCCCTCTCCTCCTCTCCTCACCTCTCCTCTCTTCATCTTCTCCTCTCCTCCTCCTCTCCTCCTCCTCTCCTCTCTTTATCTCCTGCTCTCCTCCTCCTCCTCTCCTCTCCTCGCCTCTCCTCTCTTCATCTCCTGCTCTCCTCCTCCTCCTCTCCTCTCCTCTCCTCTCCTCTCCTCTCCTCTCCTCTCCTCTCCTCTCTTTATCTCCTCTTCTCCTCTCCTCTCTTCATCCCCTCTCCTCCTCTCCTTCTCCTCCTCTCCTCTCCTCTCTTCCTCTCTCTCTCTCCCTCTCCTCCTCCCCTCCCATCCCCTCCTCTCCTCCTCTCCATCTCCTCCTCTCCCCTCTTCCATCAGGCCGACGCTGCAAAAAAAGAGCTGCTTCTCTCTGCTTCCCTCACCTGACAGCTGGATGTTCAGAGGGGTAAGTGGTTTACAATGTTATGTCTATTGTCAGTCAGCATCCGAATAGGGCTGTGTGTTTGGTCTGTGTGTGTGTGTGTGTGTGTGTGTGTGTGTGTGTGTGTGTGTGTGTGTGTGTGTGTGTGTGTGTGTGTGTGTGTGTGTGTGTGTGTGTGTGTGTGTGTGTGTGTGTGCGTGTGTTAACACTGCCATATTCATACTCCTCTGTATTGATTACGATCATTCTGATTACAATGGATCTCTGGTCCCTCCTCAGGAAATGAAAACCACATTTTTGTTTGTTTATTTTCAATTAAGGAAAATGGCATTTTCACATGCAGATCTTTACCCAGGATGTCCTGTTTGTCTCTCCCCTCTATGTTTGTCTGGAGCTAGGCTGAAAGACTAGCTGTGCCTGCCCATAGGGGCTCTCTGCAAAAGTAGTGCCCTATGTGGGGAATAGGGTGTTGTTTTGGACACAGCCAGAGAGCGTGTTACACATTTTACTTTCACTATGGTCTCACTTAACAATCCAGTTTGCTTGAACATACTGGATTTGATTCATGTTTGATGAGTTTGATGGCTGATTGTATTTCATAGCAAACCTGCCACTGGATGGCAGAGGAATGAACAACTAGCTGTTTGGTTTTTGAGTGTCTTGAATTTGTTGCAGCTACAGGTATCTACAGGTACCTTGAGGCAGGGAGAAAACAAAGACGTGTGAAAAAATGAACGTAAAGTTTCAGAACACAATGTCCTGATATCATAGCAGTTATTGCATGGTAAGATATGGTAGACAGGACCAGAGCCTTCTAGTTGGAATATATTCAAACCCTTATATATTTGGAATATATTTAGAATGTTAAAATCTTAGCCTCTTTGGATGTGACTTCAGCTTTACCATGTTCACGCTGTGGCTGTAGATCAGTTAGCTCAGGTCAGAGAGCCTGTCTATTTGAGGTCCTAGTAGCTGGAGGACTCCTGTCAATCAATGTAAACAGATCCTGTTCTGTGCTGCCCATCCTGTCCATGACTTTTGGCCTCAGCTCAGTTCCCCCTCCTGCACATTGCTCTGACGCTAACGCTGTGATAGAGACAGGGTCGGTTGGGCGAGCAGACAGTGAGTCTGGTGGTTGGAACAGCCAACACAAACAAGGCCAGGGGCTGGCACATCGCTGGCATCTCACACCCAGAGATGAGCACTGGAATCCTGGACTGATTCAGTTGCTGGAGAGGAAAACAGAGCCCTGGCCTGACTTCCTGTCTTAGGTTAGATCACAACACTGTCAGTCTACTCTGCTGCATCAGAATTTTGTTGAAGATGAAAGTTTGTTTGAAATACAGTATTTTATTGTAAAACCAACACGTTTTGGCAAATGCCTTTATTTGGGTCTGAAGCGTCTGAATGTTGTGGTGCACTTCAAGTTGTATATATTCCAGATATTTCAGCTGGAGCCAAGGCAACTCCAGATATAGATATCAAACACACGTTATTACGTATTTTCTTCAGTAATTACTGACTTCTTACGTGTTTCTTAATATATCATTCATGTAACATGAAAAGAACAACCCTTGCTGGTGTCAAGTGGACCTATAACATTCTGGGGTCCTTTGGAATGGCTTCCAAGCACAGACCGGCACACTGCTTTAGCTGTAATTCCTCGCGGTTACTTTTGATTGCATGACGTTTTTATTTGTGTTTGTGTGATTAAAACTGTCACAACAGTGACTGGTTTACATTGGCAGTGAGTGGATGCTTGATGGTATCAGATTGAAACCTTATTGTCGGTGATTGTGCCTGGAAAGCACAGTGTCTTGTAAGGATAGAAGGTTGGTTTGTCTGGGAATGGGAGCGTGTGTTGCGGAGGAGGCAGAACACGGAACAGGTTTCCAAAAAAGGAGTTTGCCCAAATACAATGCTTTAGACACACACAGCCAGACCATTTACAGCAACCAATCTATCGTCTGCACTCTGGAGAATGTTCCAAAACAACTGCTTCTGGCTTTTTCTTCTGTCGAAATGTGCTGTTTGTTTCTAAAGAATTAAAGGTATTAATATAGGAAACATCTAGCTAGTTACATTTAACAAAAATATGAATGCAACATGCAACAATTTAAAAGATTTTACTGAGTCACAGTTCATATAAGGAAATCAGTCAATTTACATGGTCAACAGTGGCCGAGAGTTGCTATTTCTAACATGGATTTCACATGACTGGGAATACAGATATGCATCTGTTGGTCACAGATACCATAAAAAAAAGGTAGGGGCGTGGATCAGAAAACCAGTCAGTATCTGGTGTGACCTCCTTTTGCCTCATCTCCTTCGCATAGAGTTGATCAGGCTGTTGATTGTGGCATGTGGAATGTTGTCCCACTCCTCTTCAATGGCTGTGTGAAGTTGCTGTTTATTAGTAGGAACTGGAATAAGCTGTTGTACACATCAATCCAGAGCATCTCAAACATGCTCAATTGGTGACATGTCTGGTGAGTATGTAGGCCATGGAAGAACTGGGACATTTACAGCTTCCAGGAAATGTGTACAGATCCTTGCAACATGGGGCCTTACATTATCATGCTGAAACATGAGGTGATGGCGGCAGATGAATGGCACGGCAATGGGCCTCAGGATCTCATCACGGTATCTCTGTGCATTCAAATTGCCATTGATAAAATGCAATTCTGTTCGTTGTCCGTAGCTTATGCCTGCCCATACCATAACACCACCGCCACCATGGGGGACACTGTTCTCAACGTTGACATCAGCAAACCACTCGCCCACACAACGCCATAAACGCTCTCTGCCATCTGCCAGGTACAGTTGAAACCGGGATTCATCCATGAAGAGTACACTTCTCCAGCGTGTCAGTGGTCATCAAAGGTGAGCAGTAACCCATTGAAGTTGGTTACGACACCAAACTGCAGTCAGGTCAAGACCCTGGTGTGAACGATGAGCACGCAGATGGGCATCCCTGAGACGGGTTCTGACAGTTTGTGCAGAAATTCTTCAGTTGTGCAAACCCACAGTTTCATCAGCTGTCCGGGTGGCTGGTCTCCGATGATCCCGCAGGTGAAGATGCCAGATGTGGAGGTCCTGGGCTGGCGTGGTTACACGTGGTCTGTGATTGTGCGGGTATTGGGCATACTGCTAAATCCTCTAAAATGACATTGTAGGCGGCTTATGGTAGAGAAATTAACATAAAATTCTCAGCTCTGGTGGATATTCCTGCAGTCAGCATGACAATTGCACGCTCCCTCAAAACTTCAGACGTCTGTGGCATTGTGTTGTGTGACAAAACTGCACAAGAGTGGCATTTTATTGTCCCCAGCACAAGGTGCACCTGTGTAATTATCATGTTGATTAATCAGCTTCTTGATATGCCACCACTGTCGAGGTGGATGGATTATCTTAGCAAAGGAGAAATGCTCACCAACAGGGATGTAAACAAATTTGTGGCAAAAATTTGAGAGAAATAAGCTTTTTTTGTGCGTATGGAACATTTCTGGGAATTTCCATTTCAGCTCATGATACATGGGACCAACACTTAACATGTTGGGTTTATATTTTTATCTCAGTGTAGTTAGCACATGGGCATATGGAGCACATTCCAAATGATTGATCAGAAGGCATTTACCCTCGCCTTATGCTAGCTAGCATATAGTTCTTTGGCATTACTATTCACTGACAATATTTTTTTGGAACCAACAACAAAACACTTTATCAACTGAACTGAAAAGGGCTTGGTTTCCCTTTTGCTTGTCATTGTGTAATTTCAACAGGGGAGGCCACCCCTATGTCTGGACGTGTGTGTGTGTGTGTGTGTGTGTGTGTGTGTGTGTGTGTGTGTGTGTGTGTGTGTGTGTCTGTGTCTGTGTCTGTGTGTGTGTGTGTGTGTGTGTGTGTGTGTGTGTGTGTGTGTGTGTGTGCGTGCATGAACCTGGACCTGCTGCAGAGGTTGTTTCCGTCAGCTCCTAACGGGCAGCACAACGTCAACATCTCCCCATCAAAACCTTTTGTCTTCAGCACACACATGAGAAAACACACACACACACACACACCAAGCTGACCAATTTGTGGTTGTGTTTTTCCTCGCTCGAGGCTGGCTGCGGGGTCACAGCCAAGTTGAGGGTGAATTGAATACAAAAGCATTAGCCACTACTCTGAGCGATGCTGTATCTATCTCGAGCAAAAGTCCTGACGAGAGATTACGATAAGGTATCCTATCTAAAACACTGTAACAGGAACAGCTGCTTTCCTTCTGTCAGCAGTAGTTAGCTATATAGCTGTTTAAATAAGCTGAATCATAGTGGAGGAATGAGCTTCTCTGTCTGGTCTGGTCTGGTTCTTCATGATGCCAGTGACTCTCACTACAGACTCTCAAAACCTCCTTTGTAATAATTATCCACTACTTACTTTGATTTACATGTTTCGAGTGTCTCGGATTTACGTTTACTATGTTACGTTTGAGTCTATGAGAACAGGCTGGCCATCCACATAGTATACTGTTTTTGTGGTATGTGGTGAATTTTCAAAACTCTTAGTACAAAAGTCCAAACTGGTAACACTTGTAACATGTATATTTTATTGTGCATTCATTTTGTTTGGAGACATCTTTCACCACACAACACCAAAATATACATGTACTGTGAAATACCATGAGAACAGTGATCACCAAAACACAACATAATGATATCTTCTCAATGACGTTGTCGAGGCAACCAGTTCATCCAATAGCAAAACATGCAACGTACATGTTTCAACATTGCCCTTTCAATGTATGCTAAAATACTGCAAATTACAGAACATTGTATTGTTTTCAAATCAGGCAATACACTTGCACAACTCATCAAAATTGACCCATCAAAAATGTTTATGTCTATCCCATTTGTGATCAAAGGTGTGATCATTGAAGACATCTTTCCAATTATTGATGCAACAAATAAATGTATTGTTTAGATATATATACAACATAAGGTTGGTGTATTGTAATCAAAAGAAAGGAATGAAATGAATGACAGAAACAGAACGTTCAGCAGACGCTAGTTAGCATCGAGTCTGGCTTGAGAATCTGGCCATTGGGTCTCATCAACATGGCAGTAAATGTCCTCATTTTTCATGTCCCCTTAGTGAAAAACCTTTTGGCACGGAGAATCCAAGCCTGACTTTGGTCTGGATTGATGTCATTGCATGCCTCATCCATGGCCTGAAGGAGAGTGGTACGCTCATGGGGATGGCGATCCTGTACCTTCCGCCTGTATTTTCATCATGTATTGTAATTTACAGTATTGTATTGTAATTATGTATTGTAGTTGTCCTGTGTGGCTAAGTTATTAAAAGCATGGAACTAGCAACCCCAGAGTGGTGGGTTCTATTCTCACTGAGGTAATATACAAAAATACTGTATGTGGACTCACTGTTGCCACTTTGGACAAAAACACCTGCTACGTAAATGGCACATATTATGCTATTACAGTACTGTATTGGCCAATGCAACTCTAGTGAAGCAGTGTGACCCCCCCCCCCCCCCCCCCATCAGAAAGACCAGAGCAACTTCATGTTTGATACATGTTTACTGTATAGCGGATGCATTCCATTCCGATCTCGTCAATATCAGATACAAAAACAAATCATAATAGTCCTAGTAGTTCATACATACAGTATCATATCATACTTTATATGTTTATCATTTACAAACATACATTTTCATTATGTAGTTCTCAAAATCTGTAGTAGACAAAACCAGTTTAAAATCCAGAGGTTTACCAAATGGTTATGTGATTATAAATTAAGAGCAGTCTTATTAAGTAATAGTCAAATGTATTTAACAAAAAAGAAGAAAATCCTAACCAAATAATGTGAGGATTACAATGTGAAAAGCAGTTAGTGGTGAAAAAGGGAATGGATGATTGTGTGTGTTGTACTTAGTCAATAGAAAATGTGCTTTGAGTTTTGAAACAACTGCCTTTTTGATGATCTGTTTGGAGCTTTGTACTAAGCGTTGGAAAATGTAACACATACTTGTGTAAATTGCACCTAAGCGATCGAAAAAAAACTATATTAGCAATTTTAAGCTAGTAAAATCTTTCACTTTGACGGTGAACATTTGTGGGGGAGGGGGAGGCTTTGAGGGACAGTTAATTGACATTGTTTTTTTTTCTTTAAAAACCAACTTATTTCGGCGTATAGCCCCCATTTGTGTATTTTTTGCTAATTACATTTCCTGTTCACTCTCACAGTACCATTAGCCCCTACAATGTCTCGTGATCTGAAGGAGGTACATCATCATGGTATACAGTAAGTATCCTCACTTGAAGACACAGGGTGGGATGAAGACAGCTGTGTAAGTGGTTGACTATGTACCTCCATAGAGACTGGCTGACAGGGTATGTTTTATTTCAGTCTTTCCTGGCTCCTGGTACAGAACAGCACAGCACATGGGAGTAGTCCTCCCTACCTCCCTGTCTCCTACCTCCCTCGTTCTGTCTGTCTGTTATTTCATAGCAGGGAGAGTTGGAGGGAAGATGATGCCGTTTTCCACTCATCAACTCACTCTGACTTGTTTTCCGATTTGTTAGCCACATAACACATTTCCATCCAAATGTATTAGTAGTGCGTAGTTCATACACTAAATACAAATGACTATTCGTGATTATTCATAATACAATGAGTTAGAATAAATCATTATGAAGTGTTGCTTCATCTTCTTTGTCCCAACACATGACTGTATCAAGTTTCAAGGTTTATTAATCATATGTATTTATCTCCAGGCTATGAACGTTCTGTTCCTTCAACCTGGAGATCAGGTTTAGAGGCTACGACTGCGGTCCCAAATGGCACCCCTTATTCCCTACATAGTGCACTAGAGAATAGGGTGCCATTTATGTTCACTGCTGTACTCACCAACTCTCTCCTCCACCATTTAAACTGACCCGGAGTTCTAAAGAAACCTGTTCTGGCTAAAGGTTGCACCATTTCCGCATAAATTGCTGAGTTTGTACAATTTGTTAAATTTTTCCTCTCATTTTAGTGTTATCGGAACTTTGTTCGTCTGACACATTGGTTTGCCCTGTTCCTATGAGTGTAATAAAGACTATTGAATTGTCACGCCCTGACCATAGATTGCTTTGTATGTTTATATGTTTTGGTTGGTCAGGGTGTGATGTGGGTGGGCATTCTATGTTGTATGTCTAGGTTGTCTATTTCTGTGTTTGGCCTAGTATGGTTCCCAATCAGAGGCAGGTGTCAGTCGTTGTCTCTGATTGGGAGCCATATTTAGGTAGCCTGTTTTCCTTTGTGTTTTGTGGGTGGTTGTATCCTGTGGTAGTGTTTTCACCATTCGGGACTGTTTCGGGTTGTTTGTACTTTTGTTTTTTTCGTTCAGTGTTCGTTTTGATTTATGAAATTATCATTATGATCATTATCATCGTCCTCTTCATCCTCGTCATTATCATCGTCCTCTCCGTCCTCGTCAGACGAAGAGGACGAAACCCGTTACATGAATGCTACCATAAACAGTCAAAAGTTTACTCATTCAAGGGCTTTTCCTTATTTTTACTCATTTCTACATTGTAGAATAATAGTGAGGATATCTAAACTATGAAATACCACATATGGAATCATGTAGTAACCAACATTTTTTAACAAATCTAAATATATTTTACATTTGAGATTCTTCAAAGTAGCCATCCTTTTCCTTGATGACAGCTTTGCACACGCTTGGCATTCTCTCAACCAGCTTCATGAGGTAGTCACCTGGAATGCATTTCAATTAACAGGTGTGCCTGGTTAAAAGTTAATTTGTGGAATTTCTTTCCTTCTTAATGCGTTTGAGCCAATCAGTTGTGTTGTGACAAGGTAGGGGTGGTATACAGAAGATAGCTCTATTCGGTAAAAGACCAAGTCCATATTATGGCAAGAACAGCTCAAATAAACAAAGAGAAATTACAGTCCATCATTACTTGAAGACATGAAGGTCAGTCATTCTGGAAAATATCAAGAACTTTGAAAGTTTCTTAACCTGTTGGGGATGGGGGCGCTGTTTAGACTATTTATGCTAATTGGGTAATTTTTGAAACGGCTTCCCACAAAATCCTTGACCGTACAATATGCATATTATTATTATTATTGGATAGAAAACAGTCTATAGTTTCTATAGGAGTTGAAATTTTGTCTCTAAGTGGAACAGAGCCCATTCTACAGCAATTTCCCTGACATGGATTCAGATTTCAGAAATGTTGGCCACTGTTCTGAAGTCAGTTAAAAGACCAGAAATCCTTACCGATAGACCATATGGGAAAAGACTTTCTTAATTTCAACTCCTATAGAAACTATAGACTGTTTTCTATCCAATAATAATAATAATATGCATATTGTACGATCAAGGATTTTGTGGGAAGCCGTTTCAAAAATTACCCAATTAGCATAAATAGTCTCAACAGCGCCCCCATCCTCAACAGGTTAAAGTGCAGTCGCAAAAACTATCAAGCGCTATGATGAAACTGGCTCTCATGAGGACTGCCACAAGAAAGAAAGACCCAAATCAAATGTTATTGGTCACATACACATGGTTAGCAGATGTTATTGCGAGTGTAGTGAAATGCTGAAGGACCCAGAGTTACCTCTGCTGCAGAGGATAAGTTTATTAGAGTTACCAGCCTCAGAAATTGCAGCCCAAATAAATGCTTCACAAAGTTCAAGTAACAGACACATCTCAACATCAACTGTTCAGAGGAGACTGCGTGAATCAGGCCTTCATGGTCAAATTGCTGCAAAGAAACCACTACTAAAGGACACCAATAATAAGAAGAAACTTGGTTGGGCCAAGAAACACGAGCAATGGACATTAGACCGGTGGAAATCTATACTTTGGTTTGATGAGTCCAAATTAGTGATTTTTGGTAGCAACCACCATGTCTTTGTGAGACACAGAGTAGGTGAACGTATGATCTCCGCATGTGTGGTTCCCACCGTGAAACATGGAGGAGGAGGTGTGATGGTGTGGGGGTGCTTTGCTGGTGACACTGTCTGTGATTTACTTAGAATTCAAGGCACACTTATCCAGCATGGCTACCACAGCATTCTGCAGCGATACAGTTGAGACTGTCATTTGTTTTTCAACAGGACAATGACCCAAAACACACCTCCAGGCTGTGTAAGGGCTATTTGCCCAAGAAGGAGAGTAATGGAGTGTTGGATCAGAAGACCTGGCCTCCACAATCACCCAAGCTCAACCCAATTGAGATGGTTTGGGATGAGTTGGACCGTAGAGTGAAGGAAAAGCAGTCAACAAGTGCCAAGAGTGTGCAAAGCTGTCATCAAGACAAAGGGTGGCTACTTTGAAGACTCTCAAATATAAAATATATTTTGATTTGTTTAACACTTGTTTTGTTACTACATGATTCCATATATGTTATTTCAAAGTTTTGATTTCTTCACTATTATTCTACAACGCAGAAAATAGCACAAATTAAGAAAAAACCCTGAATGAGTAGGTGTGTCCAAACTTTTGACTGGTACTGTACATCATTGCAACGTTTCAACCGGAGTTAACTTGGTGCAGTGATCTATTTTTCTCTGAGGATTTCTTTCCCCATGTGGAATTCCACCTGGGCGACGTGTTCAGTCTGGAGTTGGCAGCCACTAGTCAAGAGTCAGACTCTACCTGGCACTTTCTGAAATCCTTTGCACCCTGTAACTGGATAACTACTAGCTGTGTGTGTGTGTGTGTGTGTGTGTGTGTGTGTGTGTGTGTGTGTGTGTGTGTGTGTGTGTGTGTGTGTGTGTGTGTGTGTGTGTGTGTGTGTGTGTGTGTGTGTATTCACTACAGTTGAACTGTGTGGACCTGTTGTTTGTCCTTCTCCTAACCTTTAGAGTAACTTGCGGCAAATCTCGAAAGTATTCTTGTAATCTCGGACCATAAGACTAGGACAACATGATAACATGTCGTTTCCAGTGAGGTTATCTAATGGTCTAGCCTATACACTTTGTCGGCTATAGCATTAGCTCAAAAATCTACAAAATCTCATATTGATCAGCAAACACCTTGATTGAGGTTTTCAGACAGGAATGGGATTGAAGCATTTAAAATATATATATAAATCTAATTCTAATGAATGCAGAATATCGATCAACACAAGAACGTTTTCAACTTATGAAACATAAAGCAAATGAATTAAATAAAACATTTTGGATTGAAGCATAAAGTAACAGTAGGTCAATGCGGCGACATCATTAATGCTAATTACAGTTGAGGTTATTTAAATAGAACTTGTACTGCAGTTCGTAAAACACTTCAAAGTGGATGAAATTGCACCTTCAGGGGCATATTTCAGACATGTATTTTATAACATGAGTTATTGTCAGATGATTACTACTGAACTTGATGCGCAGTGTCACCCTTAATGTATCTGGCTGCAGCAAGCAGGTATTTTGAGGAAGTCACTCTTTACTGCTACAAACTGTAGGCTATAAATCAGCTGTACATGTCCTTGTTTTATCTTGTCTCAAGATGGTTTATGTAATCCACACGTACTTAAGTAATACACAGTTACACAGGAGCATGTTTTGCGGACATACTTTCTTTATTAAGGTTAAAGGTATAGTCCCAACCACTGTTGTCTTGAGGACTTCAGTCTTAGCTATCTGTTAAGCCCCCCCCCCCCCCCTCCCCCCACCTCGCATTCAGGAAATACAGGAAATGCTTCCAGGAAGATGTGACTCACTGTAGCGTCTTAGATTCCTGTTAGTTTCCTGTTAGCTTCCTGTTCTCACAAGCACCACTCTGTTAGGTGAACAACATCCTGTCATACACCTACTGTATTGTAGGCAGTTAACTAAATACTTTACCATCCACTGCACAGTTGTTTCTTTCCCAAATATGGGCAATGTTGTTATCAGGTTATCTGTGTCACCAGGGCTGGAATGACGAGTGATTGAATAAAACATTTATTGATTCCCATAGGGGAAATACATTGGATTTGATATGGAGTAAGATGATCACATTG